>NC_087211.1:9626763-9660242 GCF_015104395.2 Macrobrachium nipponense | reverse complement strand
ATCAACGGCCTTGTTCACTATCTCCCGTAACTCACTAGATGTCAAGCAATCATCTGCTGAACTCATAAAAAAAAAGGAAAACAAAAAAAATAATGTGTTGTTAGTTCCTCCCAAAATTCAAAAAAAAAGATTTCACCTCCCTTGATAGCATTAAAACGCCCACGTATTAGTATAAAAAAAATCAGTATCAGAAATATCATTATCACAAAATCACCAAAAAATAATTGCTATCATCAAAATCATCAGTATCAGAACAAAAAATATCACCAATGTTAATGCTTGTCCATTCTCCAAGAATTCAGCACAAAATTCAGCAAAAAGCTCACAAGATTCCACACAATTCACCAAGATTCAGCCAGATTCATCAAGATTCAGCAAAACTCATCCCCGTGAATGACTGAAATATTCTCCAAAGTTACAAAAACTCAACAATTAATTAACACAAGACTTCTCCATTAATTCATCGTAATAATTCTCCTTGAATAATTATCTGTAATAATTATAGAACAATCTCCAATGAAATATCTCAAAACTCTCTCGCAAAACAAGTCTCCCGTAATGATAATTATACTTAAGCAACCCTCCCGTGACACATCTCAAGTATAATAATTACTAATAATAACAATAACTCTCCATAGCAATAATTCTCTTGCAAAAATCTCAAGTAAAGGGTGAAATTCAAATAGCTACACAGTAATTGCTGAATCTTATGAATACAATTTCTCCAGCATACACCATTTCCCCACAACACAGATACAACACCAATCATCGCATTTCAAAGTAAATTTCTCCAACACATAAAGAAATAATAATCTGTGTATCCCACCTTATATTTGTTCTCCCAAGGCACAAGTAAACATATACACATCCCGTCATGTTGTACTTTTTTCCACTCGCATTTTTCGAAAAGAAAAATTCTCTTTTTATTTCCTTTTCTCTTCCTCCAAGAAAGAAAAATAAATATCTTTTCCTAAAAAAAAGGACTCTACGGGCGTATTCACTTCATCAACTAATCAATCAGCTGTGTCTATGCCATCCAATGTCAAGGGCCAAATCCTACCCCAACACAAAGAAAAAAAAAAGGAAATGGGGAGTTCACCCACACTGAGAAAAAAAAATTTCTTCTCGCCCCCCCGTGAGAATATCCCCTCTGTCAAGGAGGCAGAACAGCCTGAGGCATACCAGTATACCCCCATCTACCCTTGAACAGTGTTCTGAGGACCCCTCCAGGTACACTAGTACCTCCGCTGCACTAATCTCTCGAGGAGGCCAGTGGTACCCCCCTGCCAACCTATCCCCCCGATGGATGCCCTTACCCTCGAATGCATGCGCCTCTCTGCTGAAATGGCGATCCCGTAAAATTGGGCGCCTTTATCTAAGCACAGTCACATGCAAAAAACACATCTTATACACTCTCTGTGGTTAAAACACAGGACGAATACGTCTAATCCATAAACAGCGTGCAATAGGAAAACACGTCACTATGGGGCAAAGCAGGAAAATTGTTGACCTCTTGAACCAATTCCCAATACCCTGAATATTTAAACAAAACCCTCTCCTTCAACACAGTGTTACACTCGCCACTCATACGGGACAAAAAGAACTCGCAATTCTTCGTAAAACGCGGCAGTGATACTAACAACAACGCCCACGGGTATCTCGGAAACACACTCGTCATTGCACAAAAAAGTCATACTGGTGCGCTCACTGCTTTTAGCGACTCCCTGTGAAAAAATGCTGGGCCCATAAATCCTTCCTCCCTTTAGCACGTAACAGACAGAGATTTTCCATCTTTTTTCTCACTAAGTAACTGAAAACTAATAGTTTAACGATTTCCACAATCCCACAAAGGCTTTGTTGTTCGAACACTATCGCTAAGCCATAACCCCTTTTATTTTTCTAACTGCCACCCATATCTCTACATTGGCGTTCTAGGCATAAAAAGAAGAAGACTTTTATACCAACTGTAACTGGGGGGATTCTTCCCCTATTCTTCATAAGTAGGCGTGACACGAACGGATGCAAACACACAACAACATTCAACACACAGCATTACTCACACAGCCCCCTCTCTCTCTCCTCTCTCTCTCCTCGGCCAATCCCTGCTCTCTCTCTCTCTCTCTCTCTCTAAGGCATCTCTCTCTCTCTCCTCCATCTCTTTCTCCTCCATTCTCAACAGGTAAGGACAATGAGAGAGTTGCGTCCTAACATAACGTTTATTAACAGATAAATAATCGATCAATCAGCGATCCAGTCTACAGACCTAACCCAAAAAACAGTACTGTCTAGTCCACCAAAAAAAGTCTACACCCCTCTGGGAAATCTTTGTCCCCTCCAGCATATCCAGTCCGTCTGTTTTCAAAGAGACAGAACACATCTCCTGTAAGTACACACACAAGATTGAAGACAAGTTAATAAAATGAACATCTTACAAGATTATCAACAGCCATCCCTTTGGCTGAAGCACTTCAACAGCTTATACCCAAACAACCGACACTTAAACACTGTTACAAAAAACTCCCGGCGAATGCCACGGTGCATCTTGCCTGTGACTTGAATGCCTCTTGTTCAAATTCCCCCCATAGCTTGGTATGACACTTTTACCGGAAAGAGGCGCACACGCACATAGCGAATCACAGTTCGCTAGCGCCTCACGGTTTCTAGCTGCGTCCAGTTTCACAAAGGCACCTTGAGAAAGTTGTCATACACTGTCGTACATGAGTTGTCGAACTAAGCACTTTATCTCACGCCACCCCTAGAAACTCATTGTTCAGCTACTCTCGGGTCCCGCTCCCTGCACTGTTCTCCACATTCCATAGGTCACAGGGAACACACGACATAATTATTATCAAAAAACCTAGGCCTTACATATAGATGTATATTGTGTGATATATGTTATTATATTATATATATATATCTATTATATATATAATATATATATAGTATGTATATATATATATATGTATGTATATATATCTATATATATATTTAATATATATTGTGTGCTATATATATGATATCTATTTTTTATATAAATCGTAGATAATATTTATGTTATTGCCCTATTTGTGCATCTCGTTGCTTGCTTTCTTCTGCTCTACAGATTTATCACATATGTACAAATCAAGGCGTTTCTTAATTCATCTGTCAAATGATCCTGATTTGGCCTCCGCTGTGTAAATCCTTCAGGTTTTCCAACCTTTGCATTTTCTTATAAAATTTGATCGTTGTTTTAGCTTCCTGATTTTTTTAGCGTTTAAAATTTTGAGATTCTCACCTCCTTCCAATATTTATTCGTCGGACGTTTTCGTCACAAGAAATGACAAGACGTTTTCTTGAGTTCAACCAGAATAATTGGCTTTCTATATTATATATATCTCTCTATATAATTATATTATATATATATATTATAATATATATCTATTATATATATTATATATATATTATATATAAGATATATATATAGACTCTATATATTCCTCTATGTATCTCTACTCTATCTATCTATCTCTATATCGCGATATAGATATATATTATATATATCATTATCTTTAAATACTCGTGCCAGCGTTGCCTATAGGCGTTTAAAGAGTAGAGATGATAAAATCAAGCGAGATTTCCTACAAAAGTAACCCCACGAAGTTTAATCGAACCTCCTCCTTCATATTTTGGAACGGTTAGAAAGTTTAGTCCCGAATGCAAAGAGAGTTGTCTTCCAGTTTTTTCAGATGGATCCGGAGAATGTTATTGCTAAAGAACCAAGCCACTTCTCATGTTCCTCATTATCCTCTATATGAAAATGTGTATTTCAGTGTAATCCTGAGGCTGTTCCTTCACACTATAAAAATGAAACTAATTTGAATTGAGGAAAATGACATCGTTTGAGGATAATCCGTTTCGAACGATATGACGCAAATGTTTAATCCTGTGAAGACTTCAGCCCGGACCATTGAGATACAACGAACGAGATTACCGACTGTTAACCCCCTACGGATTTAGGAGTAGACTTGTAACTGTGAAACTGACCGATGCCGAAATAATGGTTGGCTTACTTAACCAGCACCACTCAATTGCTCGTAAGATTTTGGGTCTAGATCCAATATGATGAGATACCAATGAAACGAATATATATATATCTCAGACTCTACTGATTATAGAATGGCCAGTGACAGGGCATTTTTGGAGGGTGGGTTCCCCCTGACAGACGCACTAAAAAGTGGGGGGTTAATTGGATTCTAGATCCACTTAGGAGATACCGAGATAAAATTTACACTACAATAGCACTGCACATCCTAGAATACTGTGGTGGTAATGACAGACGTTTTAGTGGTGGTACCCCCTAAAACCCCCACAACGAGTGGGGAGGGGGTGGGGGAGGACATGATCTGCATCTAACAGGAGATACCCAAGTAAATCCGTACTGACAGTAGTTCTGCACTCCTAGGGTACTGTGGTGGTATACCAAACAGTTTTAGTGGGTAGTTATCCCACTAGAGACACCCCACCACGATTGGGGGGAGAAGGGGGAAGGGGAGGGGGAGACAGGATCTCCATCCAACATCGGAGACACCAGTAAAATTTGTACTACACTAGCACTTGCACATCCTAGAATGCTGTGATGTAATACCAGACATTTTAGTGGTAGTTACCTCCTAATAGAACACCCCACAAAGAGTGTGGGGGGTGGGAGGGGTAGGGGAAGCCCGGAACTGCATCCACCATCGGAGATACGAAGTACAATTTTGTACTACAAGAGCACTTCATGATCCTAGAATGCTGTGATGGTAATAGCAGACATTTTAGTGGTGGATTTTCTCCTGACGACACACCCTAACAGGTGTGCAGGGGGAAGGGCAAGCCCCTGATATGAATGTCCCTAGATTATTACTAGTTGGCTACTATTGACCCCGTAAATTATACATTTCTGTGATATATTTATAAAAATTTTTTATCCTTTCTATATCCTTTGTATTTATCTACACAGTGTTTTCACTAAACCTTTGACACTTTGGGAACCCCTGAGACTATTTTCCCTCATCCAAGGAACCAAATATACCACACACACACACACACCACACACCACACACTCACACATTAATATATATATATATATATATGTATATATATATATAATTATATAATATATATATATATATAATATATATAGATATACATATATAGATATCTATATATATACGCTAATATATATAATAGAAAAATTTTATTATATATATAATATTATATATATATATATATATATATTATATATCTATATAATATATATATACATACATACATATGTATATATATATATATATATATATATTTTATGATTATAATTATTAATATATATATATTATCTATAGATGTATATATATATATATATATAATATATGTAATATATATGGTAAGCATTTTCTATTATATTACCTTTAGTAACGCGAGGAAAAATCTCGCACGTATGATTTGCGATAAAATAAATTATAGACTAGGGAACTAGTACGATTTCTCACTTCCATGTTTAACGAAACTATTACTTATAAATAACAACTAATTAATAAAACATGAATTCTTACGGAACACCTGGGCGATCGTTCACGAACCCCGGTTGATGATGGCTGATCTAACACAAAATAAATTTATTTGTTTCATATAATAACAGTCTCTGTAGGCCCATAAAATTCAGATCCCTATTATTATTTTGTCAATAAGCAACTGACTTCAATTATAGCAAGGAGCCCGGGCTATGGCTAAAGGGTTAAGTTGGCATACGCAACATTACTTTAAAGTTTACCATAGATGACTTAATACAATATCTGTGTTTGCCACGGGGTTCCTCAATTACCAGCAAAATTCTATAGAGATAGAACGTAGAGCTCGAATTTGAACAATTTATTGATTTTGATGGTACTAATTAAATATTTTAATCTTTCTGTTATTTGCTATACATCTATACTGCATAAATTATGTTTTCAATGATAGCATAGTTCCTTTATGGTTTCAAGAGATTCTCTAGCAAATTAAAATTATTAATTCAAGGCTTCTTGGTGTGGACTGGTAACGTTTTTTTGTACAAATTGTAGGGATGGGCAACTTGGCTCAAAAATAAATGTGGCAAGATTGCGCACAACGTTTTGAGTACATTAGGAGCCTATTATTTATATAATTTACGTTTTGTTTTCTGAATATTTGGAAGTGGGGATAATGAGATAGTTCCTGCATTTTTCCTCCACATTGTTCTCACAAGTTGGCAGCCCCTGGATTTTAGTGTTTGATGGACATCTGATAGAAATTGTTAACAGGGCATGTGATTCGTGGGTACTGGTAATCCGATTATTATGCCCACTTGTAACATTAGAACGAACCCTGGCAAAGTTTCCTCACGGCTTTACCTCTAGCTGTCACTTATTCTGATGTTTTCAATGTTTAGATTGATTGAATTTCATTTTAATTACAACTAATTTCAAGATTTGATTTTACGGGTGGTTATGTAATATGAGAGATGTCCGAAAAGACACATGGTCCTTCCGATCAGTCATCACGTGATGGCTTCAGATCAGTCATCAGCGTGATACAGAGTTTAAGAACTGCTCTTGTTTGATCCAGCAAAAGCTCAGCTGAAGAGAGCCTGTGTTTTAGTAAGCCAGAGAAGTGTGGGTCCTGCAGGGCTAATGTTAACTCTGGGAGTCAGGACTCTATGACGGGATTTATTTCACACCTGCCACAATTACAACTAGATGATGAGCTGAATTAATACTAATGCCTATATTTTGTATTTTGGAAATTCAGAGGGTATTTTTGGCTATTTGATTTAAATGCAATGTAGTATTTTCTTTTTAATTACAATGTGCCAACTTACCCCATGTGTGTGCCAACTTACCCCGTGGGGCAAGTGGCACGAAAAGTTTTTTTCTAAGCTTATTGTTTATCTTATGTTTGAAGGAACAACAATTATTTTGCTCTATGATTAAGACAATGTTAATATTTTTCAATGGTGGTAAGAATTTTGTAAAACGTTTGTTTTATATTCGCAATAACCAAAATTGTAAAGGGTGGCGCAACTAGCCAGGTCGCCCCTACCCGCTTCAGCTTGTTTACGATATGAAACTTAATGTTCGGTGTTGGAAGACTGACACTATAAAGTGCTATAAGTTCTTATCATTATTATAGTTTTATTGCTGTAAAATGTCTAGTCATAACATTGTTAATGATTACGCACCCATTACATAGATAGTAATGCATATATAATATATACTCTATAGTCAGGGTACAATCATAATAATTGGGCTACCGCCTACTCGGTTTGTTTATCGAAGCAGGACTACCTTCTTTGTTTCAACTGACTTTCATGCAATGAAATCATGGATACATTTTTGTCTTATCAGTTTTATGAATGAGTATTGTTGTTACTATAGTCGATCTTTTTTTCGGGGGCTGGTGTAAAATTCGTCAGACATAATAACACCTGGCCTGAGGAAGGACCCAGAGATCTCTGTTTTTTAAATCATATCTCCTACACACCAAGTTATTTTCGAACATTTCCATTCTCTCAGAAGTTATGAATAAGTTATCAATAGCGACTAGCCAAAAAAAAAATCACTTTGCATTAATGTAAAGAAAAGAGAAATGACAAATTGTGCTATTGTAATTTTTTCCATCGTTAAATTTTTATGGTCAGTGTTTGGGGACTGTTAGTGGTTTAGTGTTATGCGTTAGTGATGTTTATGAGTTAAGTGTTTGATGGAATGTTGTAGGGTTTTGTGACTGTTTAATGTGTTCAGTCCTTTAGGGTGTAGATGGATGTTTTGTGAATGTTATTGATGTTTTGATGTGTAATTATTCAGTGAATGTTTTTGTCTTAGTGATTTTTTGTAATGTTTTTGTGAATGTTTAACCCTCTTTACGGGACCTGAATAATAAGGAGCCGATTGGACGTATTAACGTCGAGTTCAAAATGTCTCCCGTATGCCGATTGGCGTAATCATACGTCGCTCAAAAAAGTTTTTTTGAAATTCGCGAAAAAAAAAATACTTATAGGCCGCGTCCGGCGAAAACTTTTGTATCACGCTGCCGTGGGGGATTCTGGGAGTTTCACGGATCGAGCGTTGTTTTGTTTACATCGCTACGCAGGCGCGCAAGCGCGAATTTCTTCTTATCGCACTAAAAAGTATCATGAACACATCTCGGAAATTATTTCGTCACTTTTGACATAATTATTGCACCATTTTAATTTCCTTTACGTGGAAGTATTATATATGAAATGTGCGCAATTTCATGCACAATACAACTACAAATACTCCATGATTGTAAGTCTTTTATCAATTTTGAAATATTTTCAATAAATAACAATAAGATGCAAAAATTTCACCCTTCGTCAACTTTGACTCTACAGAAATGGTCGAGAAACGCAATTTGTAAGCTAAAATTCATTATATTATAGTAAGATTCACTCATTTTGCCTTCATTTTGCAACAAATTGGACGTCTCTACACAATATTTCGATTTCTGTGATTTATGAAAAAACTTTTTCCTTACGTTCGTGCGATAACTCTTCCGATAAATTTTTTCGTGCGATTGTCCTAATGTTTTGCACCTTACATTTGCCGTTACATAAAGTTGTTATATTGGAAATGTGCGAATTTCCATGCACAATACAAACAAAAACAACCATGGTTTAGCTTTTTCAGTTTTTTTGAAATAATTTTTCATATCATAACGTTAGTGCAAAAATTTCACTTTCGGTCAGCTTATGACTCTACCGAAGTTGGTCCCGAAAACGCATGAATCTAAAACTCTTATATTCTTGTGAATATTCATCATTTACCTTCATTTGTGCAACGACTGTTGGAAGTCTCTAGCCCATATTTCGATTTATGGTGAATTTATGAAAAAAAAAAAAAAAAAAAATTAAAGAAGACGTTCGCGCGCAGTCACTCTCCGAAAAATCAGAATTTTTTTGTGCAATTGTCGAAATGTTTTGCACCATTTAATTAGCTTGATTACATAAAGTTTTATATATGAAATGTGCGCAATTTTCTGTAGAATACAACTTAAAAATGATTGAAGGTTGTTAGCTTTTCTTCTTTTTTCGGGGGGGGGGGAAAAATATTTGCATATAAATAAGATAAATAGAAAAAAAAAAAAACCACGTTTGGTCAATTTGACTCTACACGAAATAGTTTGAAAAACGCAATTGTCAGCTAAACTCTTACGGCCTTAGAAATATTCCGGTCATATTTCTTCAAGTTTGAAACAATTTGCAGTCTCTAAAACAATATTGTGATTTATGTTGATTTTGAAAAATATATTTACCTTCCTCCGCGCGCCTATTCGCGGCCGCAAGTCTCCGAAATACGTACTGGCATTTCCTAATATTTGCTCCTTTTCATATTAGCCTTTTTATAGATTTTTCATATATCAACATGTGCGCAATTCATGAAAGAATACAATACAACATATTGAAGGTTGTAGCTTTTTTCCCAGCTTCGAATATGTGCATGTGAAAAATATATATATTAAATTTCGACATTCGTCCAAGTTTAAGCTCGTCCGGAATGGTCAAATCTGCAATTAATATCGAAACTCTTACCAGTATCGGTAATATTCAATCATTTGTCTTAATTTTGAACACAGATTGGAATTCTCATAACATTATTTAGAATTAAGGTGAATTTTTGAAAAAAATATTTTTTTTGCGTCCGCGCTGTTACAAATTCGTACATCATTTGTGATAATATTTTTCCGTGTTGCTTTTCTTGTTTTACAATGTATTATATATCAAAATGATCGCAATTAGTGTACATACAACGCAAAACAAGTAAACTGTTGCTTTGACCGGGTTCTGCACAGCGGTGATTTGAATATAATTATGTATGAATTTTTTTTTTGCGCTACCATAATCGACATTATTTACATATGATAATGATATTATTTTTCCTTTTCTGATGGTTTGCATTCTAACTTCCAGAAAATACAAAAAAGGGAGCCAACCTTAACTCTTATCTTCAAAAGTACGAACGCGCTGTAATTTTTTGAAAAATTATTTTTTGCCGGTTCCGCGCTCACTCGCAAACCAGCCCGGATACGGGAACGTTTTGATTTTTAGGGCTCCGGCGTAAGAGGGTTAAGTGAAACGTTTAGGAATGTCTTGTAGAGTTGTGTGGTTAAGTGAATATTTAAGTTTGTAAGTATTCAGTGAGTGTTTGGGTTTTAGTGAAATTTTGCGAATTTTAAGTGGCGTTTAGTGAAGGTCCTGTAATGTTTGTGTTTCGCAATGTTTAGTATGTAACGTGGTTTATTAAGTTTTTAATAATGAGTGGATGTTCATGGTCACCTGTTTAGTATTTAATAGTATTTAGGTTTTGTAGGATAGTATTTAATGAGTGCTTTGGGGTTTAGTGATGTTTAGTGTTTTTAATTAATGTTTTAGGACTTAAGAGAGTGTTGCAGTGAATGGTTTACTGACTTTTTTTTGGGGATAATGCATATTTATAAACGTATTATTCATTGTTTATGGAGCGTTTATTGTATAGTGAGTGCCTGTGAGTGTTGGGTATTCTCAGTGTTTTGTGTTATTGATTGAGTGTGTGTGGAGTGTATGTTACGTGTGTGTGTGTGTGTCTAGTGAATGTAAATGCGAGTGTGAGATCTTACTGAGTGGTCATTGTGGTGTTGGTGGTAGTGATTGTATACTATTACTTGTTTTAGTTAGTGCTTGCTACCAGATGCAAAGAGCCTGTATTTTTCACAGGAACCATTATGATTTGACCCTCTTAACCAGAGCAGATGCTTAGCTGACCACATTGGGTTGGCGTGCTTAGGTGTGTTTTTGTAAGGTAATTTTTCTCTGTGAAATTGTCGAGATAAATAATATAATATAATAATATAATAAGAATAATAATGAATACTATAATATAATAATAATAATGATAATATTGACAGCTGCTTTCAGCACGATTACTCTTTAAAGGAGTCTTCTCTATCTTTCTGATGACGGCTTTTCTCGTTGTTGCTTAGACTGGCGAGCAACGCACCAAAGGCATGGTAAAATCTGGGTCATTTGATTTATTTTACTTATCAATTCTCTCTCTCTCTCTGCTCTCTCGTGTCTCTCGCTCTACTCTCTCTCTCATCTCCTCTCTCTCGTCTACGCGACGTTGTCCTACTTCTGATCGACAGGACATTAGCAGGCGATAATTGCTGAGGACTGAATTCCGTGTTGTTTGTTGTTGTTGTTTTTGATTTAGCTTGACCTTGTGTCAGCACGGGCTCTTTCTCACAGAGCAGCCGTATCAGGATGGTGAGAGGTGGTAATGTAGATTGGTTCTTTATTTGGTGAGAATGGCGTGAGTTGATGAGTGTTGATGTGGAAAGAGACTTTGATGGGTAAGTTGTCCACCTTTTAAACCTAAGGTGCCCTTCAGTGGTATGAAAAGTGCAATAGTATGAGTGTTTGGCAATTCAGAGAGGCCAACAGATGAGAAGAAGGAAGGTTATGAGTCTGAGAAAAGATTGCTAGTCTTTTAGCCTTGTGAGGTCCACAAAACTTTCCGTATTCCGTTCCCATTCCCGAGTGGGATATGTGTGTTGTTGATCATGAGGCTGAAGGAATGCTGTGCATGAGGTGAGGTATTGATGAAGGATGTCAAGTCCCGGGGCTTTGCTTTTTGGATGTTGGGTGATTGTTTTTTGATTTTGGCTGTCCTTTGTGTCAGTCCATGCACTGGGTGGATTGTTTGTTATTCCTGTGTTTAATGGTTTTTATGTGGTGGATAGGGTGGAAGGGGGTTTGAGGGTCTTGACTGATGTCCTCCCGCGATTCTTCTATTTAGGAGTGTTTCGCACCTACCCTTGGTGGTTGGTGGAGCATAGGAAGCCTGTAGCTGTTGGGTGTTGTTTTAGGATCTGCTCGTTATTTTGAGTGGACTGATTGTTGAATCTCCCTTCTGACTTTGTCTTTAGTTGTTGTGTTTCTGGTCAGTGTGATATATATTGTTCCGTGGTTTACAACCTCTGTATTTGTTTCGCATTATTTTACATGGTTTAGGGTTGTTTTCTATTTTTTGCCATGTGGCATTGGTATCCTGGACCTTAGACGGTGTATTATTCGCAGTGCTCGTGTCTGTTCTTCGGTATGCTGTGTGGTTGAGTTGTGTGGTGTCCTGCATACCATTTTGCAGTCTTGGAGGCCCTCCGAAGATGGCTCTCCTGATTTTGCTTCCTCCCTGTGTTTGGCGTATGCTGCTGGTTCTAATGCTGTTAGTTGGGTTTAGTGAGAGGTTTATTTTGATGTTGACATTGGTATGTTGTACCCGCTTTTTGCCAGGAATCAGCTTCCTCATTCCTTGTATTCCTACTGGCTCGGTATCCAAGTTTTGAGAGTTTATTGTCTTTTCTGCCTTGGATGGATTTTGGGGGGATAGTGCCCATATGCTTCGTTAGGAGTTTGATATTTTCTTTGCTTTGCCTTTTTGTGATGGCTTGTATTGCTCACTTTCGAGTCGGTGTGTATTGTAGGGTTGCCAATCTGTGTTGGTAGTCTTCTAGTGCTTTGGCGATAGCTAATCAGCTCTGTCTTAGTGTGAGCATTGTCGGAGGAGCCTCCAGCTTCCTTTGAGTGTTTTTGATTAGACCACTGCGGCTGCCGCTGGGACGCTGAGGTCTACTGACCATCTGTAAAGTAGATGTTGTGGGTTTCAACTGTATTGCTTCTTGTGCTGCTTGCTTTAACTGTTGGGTGGTGCATGCTTCCTTGCTTGTGCTGGAAGAGTTTGTAGTTTTGTGTTAAAAGTCTGGTTCCCATGGTGCTGATTCTTTATTCACTAAGAAGGTGTCTTCCCTGATGGCTGCAGCATGATTTTGCCATGCCTACTCTTCTCAGTGTATCTAGAGGTCTCCAGCATATGTTTTGGGGGGTCTAGCTCTCATGGAGATTAATGCATTTCCCCTGTCTCCTTTTTGAGTGGAATGTCTCTGTCATTTTTTTAAGGGGGGGGGGGTGTTTAGCATGTGGATGTGTTTTCTCTGATCTATCCTATAGTCGAGACTTAGTTTTGTTCATGTCCATATGGCATGGTTTGTCCACATTGGGCATCCTGTATGAGTTCTTAAGGCATTGTTTTTGGATACCATCAAAACTTTTTTGGTTCAGTGCTTGTGAGAGTAGTGAGGACTGGGCAGGCAGTACTCTACGTTGATCTTATTGTCTGTATGTAGAAAATTCTGAGGGCATGGTTTACGGCTCCCTGCCTAAGCGAGGTGATTCTTTTCATGGCTTTTTGTCTGCATTTGATCTTTTGTTTAAGATTTCTATTTCTTCTTTGGCGTGTGAGAGCTGTAATGTTTGATGTTACTCCTATGTACTGAATTGTCTCCACCCTTCGATGGGTTCTCCCATGAGTTTATTGGGTTCATGGTCTTATTTTATTTGAGTTGCCATTGGCCTTGGTTTTTGCCATGTTGATTTTTGTCCTAGACTGTGCATTTTTGTTTTCAATCTGTGTTATCGCGATTTGCATGTGTGGGTAGGTGCTATGCCTGTCTGTGGCTGACCAAGCACACATCGATACTGCATATTATGAAAATTTCATACTCCTTTGGAATTGGCTGTTGGCTAATTTCCATTAGTATATTAAGAGGAAGGGGCTGATTTATTACTCCTTGAGATTGTTCCATTTTCCAGACTGAGGGAATTCCGGAGGTTGCTCTCTTTAAGGTACTCTGGCTTGTCTGTTTTGCATTATCTTTTGGTCCAATGCTAGAAGTTTGCTTTAACCGTCTTGTTTGGCTCAGGCTGCCAGGATAGCCTGCACTTGCAAGTTCGTAGGCTTTTTCCTGGTCGAGAAATACTACGATTGCTTCTTGTGTCTTTATTGTGGCCTCACATGTCTTGCTAGACATTCCTGTGTGCCTATCCCCTCTTTGTAGGCATATAAGCGGTGTGTAAGGGCCCTGTTTTCACAGCAGTCTGTTTAAACACCATTCTCTCTGCCGTCTCTCCTGTGCAGCTGATGAGAGAAATGGGTCTGTATGGGGCGTTGGCTCCTTTTGGTTTGGGAATTGGTTGTGTGTTTTGTTGTTCCGTTGTGGTGGGTCTGATCTGCTCTGTGTACGTTTCTGTTTATTATGTGGAATGGCACTGTTTTTGGCTGCGTTTCCCATGTTTTTTAACATGCCTATATGTAATCATGTCTGCTTTCCTGTGCTGTGTCTGTTCCCTTTTGGAGGGCTTGTTCAGCGTTCTTTCATTTGTGAATGTTGTGTCCGTGTCCATCCGAATTGCTGCAGGCTGTATTGATGATTCTCCATCTTTTCAGATTGGTGCCACTTGTCTTCTCGGTGTGACTGGTGGTAGGATTGAATTGATTTGGTCTGTCTGCAAAGTGTTGTGTCTAGTCTGTTTGCTTCAGCTAGAGGGTTTGGGATGGGTGTGCTGTGTTGGCGCTGTCTTTCCTGCATCCCAATTGTTGACCCACTTGACATCTTTTGCAATGGGCGTCATCGAGTGGTTTCTGAGCACCATTTTAGCCAGTTTTCCTGCGTACCTCCTTACAGTTTGGCTGCGTGGTTTACGATTCTCTTATGATCGTGTGTAACTCTTCGTGGGGTTCCTTCTGAATAGTTTTCCTTTATTCTGTTTAGCTCCTTGAGTTCCTTTTTTGTGATTCTAGAGTGTGTAGTACCAACTGTCCTTGTGTGGGTTTCATTTAGTTTCTAAAGGCTTTCTTTGGCATGAAATGTTTGCTGCGTTTGTGCGGCTCTCTACCAAGTCCTGTTGGAGCGTGCATATGTTTGAGGGCTGGATTTGAATGTACTTTTGGTGTTGCCCATGTGTTCCATGTGGTTTTGAATGTTTTGCCAGTTGCTAGTGTCCCGGTCTCCATCCTGCCGGAGGGGCGGTTGGTGGGTGAATTTTCATTATCTTTAGTTTTGTTTTCGGTTGCAAATGGTCACTGGTTAGTGTTGGTGCCACTCTCCATGTGCAGTCTTCTTTCAGGTTTCCAGTTATGAAGCTTAGTCTAACCCTGCCACCTCGTATTGTATGGCTTCATTTTGTGTCATTTATTAGTGCAAAACGTCCGGAAATTCTTCCATAGGATTGTATGTTTCTGCCTGTTGCATTTTTTGTGCTGTCTCGACTGTAAGCATGGGGTGGTGTGTATGAAGTCTCCTGCAAAGAAGGTGTATTGCTCTGGAGGCTGCACTGAAGAGGTTCTCTCCTTCAAAGATTTTTTCATGCCCTTTGTAGATATTGTGTATGGTGAGTGCGTGTTCGCTAGTCCTTATGGGCAACTTGGTCTCAATCCCATCACCACGTTTATGTTTCTTATTTTTTCCGAGAGGAATTGTTGTTTTTATTAGGCGTGTTCAGCCCTCTATTTGAATCTTATGTGGAGTTTTATAACTGTGTATCCTTTGAATGGTGAAGTTTTGTTTTTCCCTATTAGTGTTTCCTGTGCAGGATGACGTCCGTGTCTATTCTGAGGTACTTTGATTGATATGGCATATTTTTGTGTGGCACTGTCTTTATGTTCCATTGTAATATTTTATACTGGTGTATGATGAAATGTCTTCAGTGTCTGGGGGCATGTTTGATGTTGGTTGTTCCTTCCATCTAATAAGTGTCAGTGCTGACAATCGTTTTTTCTGAGGTCAGCTTTTAGGTTTGGTTTGGAACAATTGGTGAAAAATGCCCTCACAGTTTCTCTATTTTTCCCTCCTAAAGTCTTCTTTACTGCGGCGGTTAGTTGGGCCTTTCTCGGGTGTCTGCTCTACGTGTTGGTGCTGACTTTCGGCAACTGGTACTACGTCACGGGTGAAGTTTGGGGTGGGGGTGTGTTCATGTGATTGGGTGGTGTTGGAAGTAGGGTGTTTTTCCGAGTTGATTTTGCGTAAAGGACGTTGGGGTTTTTGAGGAGGTGTGGCGTGTTGTTTGTTTCCATTTGTTTGTGTCTGTCCTGGGGCTCTGTGGTAGTGTTCTGTTGTTTTGGTCTTGTGTTTGTTGTTGTGTAGTGGATTGCGTCTTTGATGTGGGGGGTTTTTCCCTGCTGCCTATATCTGGGGTCTTGTGTGTCTGTGTTGGCTGTGGTTTGTTGTTGCTGTAGTGGAGGTGGGTTGTATTCCGTTGGTTCTGAAGGATGTGAATTTTGTTGGTGGGGTGGTTTGTTTTTTGGTGGGTTTTGTTGTGGTAGGTGTTGAGGTATATGGGTGTTGTGGGGTGGTTTGTGTTGCTGTTGCAAGCGTTCTGTGGTGGTCTGGGGGTTTCTGGCCTTTCATTCGCCAAATCCTCTTTAGTCTTTCCGGACATGCCTTTAGGCCCAGGCGTGATGCTGCTTTTTACAATTTTTTGGCATTTTGCTGTCGTCCTCTCTTTCTTTTGTAACGATCTAAGATAACTCTTGTGTTGAGGTGTTTGCACTCACAAATCCCCACAAATGTGTTTGTAGCCACATTCTCTAGTTGATGGTGTCCAATCTTTGACACCTAAAGCACCTGGTGGTTTCAGTGGTGAATTCTTCAGTTGGTGAATTATTCCTCCATATTGGTTGTTACTTAGGCAGGCCTTTCCCCCCCTGAAGGTTACAAGAACCTTTATGTTGGTTCTCCCGCGTTGTTTGTGCACCGGGTGGCGTCTAACAACAAAGAGGTCTTTTATGGGGTCGATTGGGAGGTTTACTTACTGGGTATCTGCTATGGAGTCCTTTATGTAATTCTGTCGTTTGGTTCCAGTGCTTTGCCATGGTCCGTCTTCCTGATACCTTCTTCGGCATGTTTGTCCTTAGGTACAGAATGAATTGTCCTGTTCGGGTTGTCGTTCGCTGAAATGAATGTTCCTTGTGTCTGTCTTCAATGCTTTTATTGTGTGTAAGCTGTTTCTTCTCCCTGTGTTTGTATTGGTTTTGAATCTCAGTCGTGGGAATTTGGTGTCTATTGCAAGTTTAAAAGTGTCCGTGTTTCTTGTGTTGATTCTTCATGTTCTTCTTACTACTGCGTAACAAGTGTAAGCCACCATTGTGTCCTGTTAAAGGTCCGTCTTCCGTGTCATAGAGCCTTCTAGGGAGAGGAGCTTTGGGTGGGTGTTCTTTTTTGAGTGTGCAGTAGAGTTATCAGGGGGAGGAAATCTGTGGTCTCGGTGTCACATGTTCGTCTGAGGGGGACTGTACCGTGATCTATTTCTTCTTCTAGTCGTGTGTCATGGATGTGATGGGTGCTGAGGAGTTCGTCATGGATGATTTGATCTTGTGATATGATAGAGGTTGAAGGTTCCATGTCTATGGAGTGGATTTAGGATATTGTGAGGGGTGAGTGAATAAGTGATTGGTTGTGTTTATGTCGCCTGAAGGGCTTGGATGTTTGTTTAAGTTATCTTGAAATCTGGCTTATGGAAGGCGCCAGCCTATGTTTCCTGTGCTACTTGCATATAGTATTTGCGACAGTAGGAGGATTTGTCTCTTTGGTCTTGCTTCTGTTGGAGTTTTTAGACCTCAAAGGCTACCAAATGTTCCACAAGAGAGACGGTGTTAATAAGAGAAAGTTATTTTTTGAGAAAAGGAGGAGTGATTTTAAGTCTTCAAATTGCTTATAAGAGTGAGAGAGCTCTCTCAAATCTTATTCTCCCTTGCTAAGCGCGCCAACTATAAAGTCAGCAGGGCTAAAATGCAGGGAAAGTCTGCAGCAAGCTGATTGGCTGGTGGCCGAGAAGCACAAGCTTGAAATCCTACAAAGAAGCTTGAAGGTTTTCGTACTGGCTTCTGATTGGTCGGTGGCTGCTGGTGGGAGGAGTCTGGGCGGAGCTGTAGCTGGAAGTGGGCGGAGCCTAGGAGCGGTGTGAGCGGAGATGTTGCTACCACGGATGCCGAGCAGCAACTGGTGAATTCCAGTGGCGAGTCCATCTCCTTTTATCGTGGTGTTGCGAGCTCTTGAGTACGGTCAGAGCACCTCTCCGGCAGGTCGGGTTCTCATTGGTTCCCGGGAAGGTGACTCATACGGCGGGCGTTGACGAGTCTTGCAGACCTTCTCGAGGGGGGGGGGGGGGGGTTATCTCCGGGAGCCTATTGATTGGCTTCTACCTGAGTGACGTCACCCCTGGGTATTATTCTCATGTCCGTTGTTCGTTTCATGCGCGCTGGTACTTTCGTTGTTGGGGGGGATGGTGTGGTCCTCCTCACACACATCGTATCAGGAACGCTTCTTGGGTGGTATTAAGGGGAGGCTTTTCTTCGAGGATGAACAGCGCTTCTAGGAGACGCAGATGTCGTGGGTCAGGTGCTCTCCCGATGATCTTAATATTCCTGATGATGTCGTCTCTCGTGATGTTTCTGTTGTGTGCTACAAGGGCGTGCTGCCTAATGGCGCCCTCCTGGGCGTGGCAGGAAATCCTTTTTGACAGGCGCATCGTCGTCAGGCCGATGTAAATCCCAGGGCATCCTTGGGCGGGGCATACGTATCGGTAGACGACGTTGGACTGCTTCAGGGGGTCTCCTACCGGCGGGGAGGGGGTTGTTCTTCATCAGGAGGTCCTTCGTACGCCGATTCTTGTAGTAAATAATGAGGGACACACTCTTTCCTTCCTCCATGGGGCGGACGTGTTCCTCTATTATTTTCTTCATAGCTGCTTCTTCCTCCTTGTATTGGTGGTGCATAAAGGCTTTATAGAAGAGTTTGATATCCTCCAGGGGCGGAATGTTCCTTCTCTCTTCCTCCGTCATGTACCACTTGTCAAGGGCGGCTCGAGTTTCTCGGTTTACGAGTTTATTCGAGTACGCATTGTTAATTAGCATCTGGGATGCTCGGTCGAGTTCGAGGTGTGTGTCCTGCCACGTCGAACAGTGCGAGAGGGCCCTCCTGATGAAGGCCCTGACGGTGGTGGTCTTGAACCGCGCAGGACACTTGCTATCACCATTCAGACAAAGTCCAAGGTTCGTAGCCTTGGTGTAAACTGTTGTCGCCAACTTCTGATTCGTCTTCATGACAAGGACATTGAGGAAGGGGAGCCGATCGTTGCTGTTGTACTCGACAGTGAAGTTGAGTGCGCTGTGCTGCAGGAACTGCTGCCGAAGGGCTTCTACCTCATCCTCACTGTCGGCTTGCACGAAGATGTCATCGATATAGCGTCCGTATGTGCGGAGACATCTGTATTGCGAGAAGACCCTTTCTTCCACTTCTCCCATGTAGAAGTTAGCGAAGAGGACTCCTAAGGGGGACCCCATCGCTACGCCGTCCTTTTGGCGGTATATCTGTCCTCAGTGGGTGGTGAAAGGGGCTCTCTTCGTACAGATATCCAGCAGGGTTCTTAAGGAGTCTTCTGGGATGTTAGGGGGTCTCATATCGGGATTCCTATATACCCGCTCCATGATGATCCCTATTGTCTCGTCGACTGGGACGTTGGTGAATAGGGACTCAACGTCTAAGGACGCCATGTTTCCCGCACTGGGGGAGTCACGGATCTTCTCCAAAAATTCCACCGATGAGGTGAGGCAGTACCTGGAGGGGATATAGGGGGTCAGAATTTTATTAAGGCGTTTGGCCAGAGCATAAGTCGGGGTGGGCGTTTGTCTGATGATCGGGCGTAGGTGGTTGCCTTCCTTGTGGGTCTTCCCGTTCCCGTAAAGGTAGCCGAGGCAGTAGTCACCTTGGATGGGCGGGAGGTGTGTGGCATTCGAAGCGGCATTCACGGCTGCGATGACCCGGTTGGCGCCGCGTTTGATGTCTTCCGTTGGGTTCTTCGTAAGTCTCTCGAACTTAGAGACATCAGACAAGATGGCGTCGAGTTTCTCGAAGTATTCCAAGGTGCTGATGAGCACGAATGCGGCTGTCTTGTCTGCACGCCTTACGGTGATGTCTTCCTTCTTCTTCAGATCTGCGGCTGCCTCCTTCATCTCTTTGGTGTAAATACCGCTCGAGTATGACCCCCTGTCCGTAAGGGCCTCTGCTAGCAGAAGAGGTTGAAGGGCGTCCGTCGTTGTCCGGATCTTCTTTGCTTCCAACTGCTGAATCGAGTCGAGGAGCATCTCAATCTACAGGCGTTTCTCGTGTTTCTTCGGTTTTGACATGAAATGGCAGTTTAGTCCGAGGTTTAATATGTCATTTTGTTCAGGGGTGGGCTGGTATGCAGTGAGGTTGATATAACTCTGCGTCTTTTCTTGGATGCGTAGCTTACTGCCGTTGAGGGCGATAAGTTTGCGGGTTACGCCCCTAACCCGGTTACGCATGTCTTCTTCGCTTAGGTAGGCAAGGCGCGCGTTAATATCCTCGTAGGTGGGAGGCTCGCGCTGGTCTTCCGCTCGGTCGTCTGGTTGGTGGTGGTGGTCTCTTGCAGGGGTGTCATATCTGGTATTGTCATCAGGATCAGGGCAGACAGCTTCAGCACGTATTTCCGCCCATTCTTCTCGCAGGCGGTGATGTTCCTCCTTCAGGGTCTTCATATCGGCAGTCTTCTCCCGTAGTTGCCGCTGTAGGAGGGACGTTCTGAAGTTCCTGGTCCTTTCTTCATTTCTTGCTGTGGGGTCGTGCAGCCTGATGTTTGTATATTTCGGAAGGAGACTCTCTCGTAGACATGTTTTGTTAAAAATGACAGCTGCTTCAGCACTATTAATCTTGTAAAGAGTCTTCTCTATCTTTCTGATGACGGCTTTCTCGTTGTTGCTTAGACTGGCGAGCAACGCACCAAAGGGCATGGTAAAATTCGGTTGAGTCATTTGATTTATTATTACTTATACAATTCTCTCTCTCTCTCTCTCTCTCTCTCTCTCTCTCTCTCTCTCTCTCTCTCTCACGCGACGTTTCCTCCTGATCGACAGGACAGTATCAAGCCATAATTGCTGAGGGACTGAATTCCAGTGACGAGTCCATCTCCTTTTATCGCGGTGTTGCGAGCTCTTGAGTACAGTCAGAGCACCTCTCCGGCAGGTCGGATTCTCATTGGTTCCCGGGAAGGTGACTCATATGGCGGGCGTTGACGAGTCTTGCAGAACTTCTCAGGTGGGGGGTATCTCCGGGAGCCTCTTGATTGTCTTCTACCTGAGTGACGTCACCCCTGGTATTATTCTCAAGTCCTGTGTTCGTTTCATGCGCGCTGGTACTTTCGTTGGGGGGGAGGGGTGTGGTCCTCCTCACACACGTCAGTATCAGGAACGCTTCTTGGGTGGTATTAAGGGGAGGCTTTTCTTCGAGGATGAGCAGCGCTTCTAGGAGACGCAGACGTCGTGGGTCAGGTGCTCTTCCGATGATCTTAATTAATATTCCTGACGATGTCGTCTCTCGTGATGTTTCTGTATAATGTGATATATACTTTGTATTTTTATTTATTTGAGTATTGCTCCAGAAATGTTCAAGACATTGTTGAAACATATTTATGTTTTGGTAATTTTTTTTTCATTCGTTTATATTCAGCGAGATTTAGATTTCTGTATAATATGATAGGAAACTGAAGGAATGATAACAGCGGCGCAATCAGGCCCTAAGAGCCAGATATGTTCAAATAACGATAGATGGAAATAACAACTCTCCCATATGTATGAAGTGCAATACGAAAAATGAAACCATAAACCACATCGCAAGTACAAAAAGAGGCATGATTCAGTGACAAAAGCCCTCCACTGGAGCCTGTGCAAGAAACATCAGGTACCTTGCAGTAATAAGCGGTACAAGCACCAACCTGAGGGAGTGATAGAAAACGATCAGGCAAAGATCCTCTGGGAGTATGGTATCAGAACAGATAGGGTGATACGAGCAAATAGACCACACGTCACGTGACGTTGATTGACAAAATCAAGAAGAAAGTATCACTCATTGATGTCGCAATACCATGGGACACCAAAGTTGAAGAGAAAGAAAGGGAAAAATGGATAAGTCTTAAGACCTTAAAATAGAAATAAGAAGGATATGGGATATGCCAGCGGAAATTGTACCCATAATCATAGGAACACTAGGCACGATCCAAAGATCCCTGAAAAGGAATCTAGAAAAACTAGAGGCTGAAGCAGCTCCAGGACTCATGCAGAAGAGTGTGATACTAGAAACGGCGCACATAGTAAGAAGAGTGATGGACTCCTAAATAGGGAGGCAGGATGCAACCCGGAACCCCACACTATAAATACAACCCAGTCGAATTGGAGGACCGTGATAGAAAAAAAAATTAGTAATAATAATAATAATGAATAGTGGAATGGACGAAGGCAGAACTCCGCAGCATAGATCAGAAAACCAGGAAACATATGACAATACAAAAAGCACTACACCCAAGAGCAAATACGGACAGAATATACATAACACGAAAGGAAGGAGGGAGAGGACTACTAAGTATAGAGGACTGCGTCAACATCGAGAACAGAGCACTGGGGAAATATCTGAAAACCAGTGAAGACGAGTAGCTAAAGAGTGCATGGGAAGAAGGACTAATAAAAGTAGACGAAGACCCAGAAATAGACAGAGACAGGAGAATGACAAACAGAGCAGAGGACTGGCACAACAAATCAATACACGGACAATACATGAGTCAGACTAAAGAACTAGCCAGCGATGACACATGGCAATGGCTACAGAGTGGAGACCTAAAGAAGGAAACTGAAGGAATGATAATAGCGGCAAAAGATCAGGCCCTAAGAATCAGATATGTTCAAAGAACGATAGACGGAAATAACATCTCTCCCATATGTAGGAAGTGCAATACGAAAAATGAAACCATAAACCACATAGCAAGCGAATGTCCGGCACTTGCATAGAACCAGTACAAAAAGAGGCATGATTCAGTGGCAAAAGCCCTCCACTGGAGCCTGTGCAATAAACATCAGCTACCTTGCAGTAATAAGTGGTACGAGCACCAACCTGAGGGAGTGATAGAAAACGATCAGAACAGATAGGGTGATACGTGCAAATAGACCAGACGTGACGTTGATTGACAAAGTCAAGAAGAAAGTATCACTCATTGATGTCGCAATACCATGGGACACCAGAGTTGAAGAGAAAGAGAGGGAAAAAATGGATAAGTATCAAGACCTGAAAATAGAAATAAGAAGGATATGGGATATGCCAGTGGAAATCGTACCCATAATCATAGGAGCACTAGGCACGATCCCAAGATCCCTGAAACGGAATCTAGAAAAACTAGAGGCTGAAGTAGCTCCAGGACTCATGCAGAAGAGTGTGATCCTAGAAACGGCACACATAGTAAGAAAAGTGATGGATTCCTAAGGAGGCAGGATGCAACCCGGAACCCTACACTATAAATGCCACCCAGTCGAATTGGAGGACTGTGATAGAGCAAAAAATAATAATAATAATAATAAGCATTTGCTTAATGATAATAATTACTTAAGTTATGGAAGCCTTCAATATTTGTTCATGTTTAAAAAAAAAAATCTATTTACACAAAAAAAAAAAAAAAAAAACAGTCGTTTTCCAAGTCTCTTTCCCATTCTGGCTGAGTCCACATTTTGATTTATGCTGATATGATTGATTAGATGCATCCGGTTTTCCTGTTCAGTTTCAGCAACTGCACAAAACAATGAGTGGTTTTTTCTCTCACTTATCGCTGCTTCCCAAACTCTCATCCATATTTTAGATCAGTCACTTCTGAGAGTTCAAAGATTTATAGGGCTTTATAGATACCACTTAAGCCTATGTCGACTATATAGTGATACAGTGTGACTGTCGAATATATAGTAAATATATAGTATGAATCGTTTTCTACGTTAAATTAGCCTTCATAGGTAAATGTGGTTGGCTTTACTGAAGGGTTTATGCGGCGTCCCTCAGACCCGTAGCTGTAGCCTATCCCCTTTATTAACCTTTTACTAGACTTCCATACCAGCTCCCTCTTTTCACTGTCGCTGTTCAGCCTCTTCGACTATTAATTTTTAGTGAGTTTTCACCCAGTTCCTCCTTTGCAGATCTGTGCTTCATCACTTTTATCTTCTGGATTTCTTTATCTTGCTGTCCAACCACTCAAACTCCAACGTTTCACTGTCTTGACCTCTGAATGGCCGTATGTACTCCAGTGTTTGGTTGGACAGCCTAAGTTTCATATTTGGTTTAAATTCAGCTGCATTTGTCTGTTGTGTACTTTAGAGAAAGCGGAAAAAGTACATGTACACCACACGTCTGCTATTTCTTGCTATTTGTGATGGAAAATCGTTAGCTAATTAGACATAACCTGTTACAGAAAAGAGGTTTCTAGCCAGTTTCTCCCATGATTAAAATTTCCGTCTGAAAATTATTACTTTTTTGCGCGTAGTTCATTTCTTTTCGATGCCGTTTCTTGAGAGTTTTGCGAGAAAATGGATAACTAACGACATTGGTCAGAAGAAAACGACGTACTTTATTGAGATAGTGGCTTTTCTCATTATCTCCACTTCGATTTGAGAGGAGGGACCCAAAGCACAGAACCTTATTTGTCTTGTAATTGCTTTTGCTTATATTTTCATATAGATAAAAAAGATTTAAATATAGTGTTGTAACTTGCTGAAAAGTTATTTATGTTCTGTTGTGACAAATTAAATCCAAATCTACAAAGACATTTTTCATGGTAATCGCAATTGGTATATATATATATATATATATATATATATATATATATATATATATATATATATATATATATATATATATATATATATATATATATATATATATATATATATATATATATATATATATGAAATCCATGTCCATGGCCAAAAAATGTAACATCTAACATACGTTTATCCACTGACACTATAGCCAATTAAATATTATTTACATAAATAAGTAGACAACTAATGTCACAAGTAAACATGTCTTATCACTTACCGACAGCAATTGAAACCTCACAAGTTGAGGCGATGATGCAGCGCATTTATTACCTTAAAACCCTTTTCCTTGTGTTTTAATTATTTGCTTACGTTTTTATATATTTATCTTTTTATTTGGTAATTCGTTAATTTATTTTTTCTAATAAATGGTCTCTTCTTTCTGTATTTCCTATGACCTTCTGTTACTTCTTTCTAATGAACGCCACATTTTTTGGAAGCTGGGATTGTACGTCAGTGGCCTTTGTGAGCTATTTTAATATAAATAGGGGTCTTCGTCTTCTTCTTCTTCTTCTTCTTCTTCTGAATAATAATAATAATAATAATAATAATAATAATATAATAATAATAATAATAATAATAATAACAACAACAACAACATTTCTGTAAAAGTATGTTATTACATATACAACTTACAAAAAAAGAATACCATTCCCCCCCCCCCCCCCCCCCCAAAGTGGAATCTTGATACATCCCTCACCCCCCCCCCCCCCCCCCTGCCCCGCCCCGCAAAAATGGGATCATAATAGACAGGCATTCAGCTGATGACCACCGCAGCTTCCAAAGGTAAAACCGGGGGTCAATTCCACCTCCCTCTTTCACACCCCATCTGTTCCCAAAATTGCGAGGCCTTCAGATTAGTCCTAATTCTTCCCAGGTCAAACGAATTTCCTCCCAGAAGTCAAATGGTTTATGGCTTTCCGGTTGTGATCTCAGTTTCACCCAACGTTTGTTTGTTCGGGGAGTCTGGGATCCGAACGGGAAAAATAACTTTAGTTCCTTAAGCATCGAGATGAAGAGAGAAGAGAAATTAGATTGTTTTCAAGAAGGCGAAAGGCTAGGAGAAAGAAAGACGAAGGGCAAAGGGGAAGAAAGACGAAATTCGAGAAGAAAGAATGCCTAAAGGCAAGGAGAAAGAAAGACGAAAGGGAAAGAGAAAAACAGACGAAAGGCAAGGAGAAAGAAAGAAGAAGGTCAAGGAGAAAGAAGACGAAAGTCAAATAGAAAGAAAGACAACAAACTGGAGAAAGAAAGACAAAATTGAACCTCATCATACGAGAGCCTCGGGATGGTTATCAAGAACGCAGTCTCCGTGACATAAATATTAAATAGAATAAACACAGCTTAGTTTTGTCCAGCAATCACTCAAATTGTAACATTCTTGAAGAAATGAGATGCATTTTTAATAGCAATTGGTGATTTGTCTTTAAATGTCATTCTTTTATGGCAATAGATTTTGTAGTAATTAATATATTTTTCTTGAATAGCCAACTTACGTTGAAAGGATAACCTTTGGTAACCAGAAATTTAAAAGACGTGACATCAGCTCTCCCCCCCCCCCCCCCCCCTTTTTTTATAAAAGCGCTAGAAGTTCTGCTAGCATTATGAACTCGGTATATCCTGTTACAATTGTTACTGAGTTCAAAGTTCAAATACATTTGTCTGTGAGAATTTAGGTCCAAAGCTATAAAACTCATGTTTTTTCCATGTCGGCAACAAGTAGAAAAACAACTTGTTTTGTTGAACTTCTTGCAGTTGTAAATCACAAACAAAGGGCTTCAATATTTTTGGACTTCTTGTTACAGAACGAGTTGAAATATCTATGCACCAACTCTTCTACGATCTATGAATTTTTCAGCTGTATTGTTTGTGGAAAGAAGGATGCGTCATAACTTGTCAAAGATCTGTACCGAGAAGAGTATATTGTAAGGCGTCCTTAAAATCACAGTTCCTCCAGAATATTAATTTCCCTTGTGTTGGTTGAGAAATAGATTTGATATTCTCGTATGAAAAGTCATGGATGCCTTTAGCACAGGGAGTAAAGGCAGTTATTCCTTTCTTAGTCTTCATACAACACATACTATACTTTTTGGATAAACCATTAGCCAACCGATGCCTGTAATCACAGCAGTTATACTTACCACACTTGAATATTGTTATTCAGTATATCCCAATTTTAGAGAATAATTATGTTGACTATATTCTCCAGGTTTATAAGTATATGTATTTTGGCAAGTCGTGTGTTGAAGGAGTCTCTCTCTCTCTCTCTCTACTCTCTATCTCTCTCTCTCTCTCTCTCTCTCTCTCTCTCTCTCTCTCTCTCTCATGCGCTTATTTTTTTGCATAGAAAACAACTTTTAGCCGAGGCTTCATAAATTCTCTTAGAGGATTTTAATGTGCGTTTAGCACGAGAAATTTATTTTTTGTAAGAGGGTAATAAAAGAAGAAGCAGAGAGAGAGAGAGAGAGAGAGAGAGAGAGAGAGAGAGAGAGAGAGAGAGAGAGGGATTCGTTTGAAGTGGGTAAAAAAAAAAAGGATTTTGTTACTTGAGCGGTAAATAAAATGTTTTTATAAACTAAATCAGAAGAATTTATTTCCGGTGATGAGAAATTCATTTCTCGATATAATGTGGTTCAGATTCCACAATAAGCTGTAGGTCCCGTTGCCAGGTCACCAATTGGTTCCTACCTACGTAAAGAATATCTGATCCTTCGGGCCAGCCCTAGGAGAGCTGCTGTTAACCAGATTAATGGTCTGGTTAAATTGAGATATACTCAACTTTTTATAGACTAAAAACTTTTCCATGTAATTCAACCTTGGAAACGTGTATGAGAGAGAGAGAGAGAGAGAGAAGAGAGAGAGAGAGAGAGAGAGCTTTTATTACATATGTTAAAGAAACCGTACCATTCCAAGAAAGAGTTTAAAAAATATGGGGGCGAGAATGTTTTATCACTATCACATCTCCTTTTAAGTATTGCAGTGATATTTTGCAACAGTGCAGTAACCAAAAGGAAATAGACTTATGAAAATGGCAAGCAGGAGACTGACATAAAAGTTTTAACTTATATTGCATCTCATTTTAATTTTAACGGACGGGAAAACAAAAATGGAATCTAGCTGACAGTAATTTCTATCAGAAATTAATTTCGCAAATACCCGAGTCAGTATTTTGAGATGTTATGGGGAAATTAAACTCTCTCTCTCTCTCTCTCTCTCTCTCTCTCTCTCTCTCTCTCTCTCTCTCTCTCTCTCTTTCCATTTCATCATTTGCACAGAAGCCGGATCTGAAAGAGTAGTTAAATGTCAGTAGAGCCTGTAGTAGTATATGCAAATAGATATAGCAACAGAAAATCAAGTTCTGGATTATTGAAGGAAAAGAAACGGAAAATGATTTTGTTTTCGTGTTGCAGTAGGGATTATGATATGCATGTATGAGATGAAGTGTTCATCTACACATAGTTGTACGCGTGCGCAAGCAAGCATATAAGGGCATGCACACGGATTGATTGACACCAGAGCGTACACTCATATACACAAAAACACACACAGTCATAATTATTACTTTTTATATTTTGCGTATAGGCTCCTTTTATTATATATATATATATATATATATATATATATATATATATATATATATATATTATATATATATATATATATACATACATACCCATGTTTCCCTTCTTAGTCTAGTAACAATTCCACCCTTTCCAAGGCACTTAATCCTCAGCAGAATAAACGTCTCCCCAAAAGGGCCGCTGGCTTCTGGGAGCCAATGCCGCGAGCAGAGTTGCCGGATTCTGAAATTTTAAAGGTGGGAAATGGCGGCCTCTTCTGTCGAAGGGATCTGTTATTCATCCTGCAATGAATAATGGATCTCAGGTCAGTTGCCTGCCTGCAGGAACAGCTTCCTTCCCAGAGACCGGAGATCCCGGTAGCACCCATTGCTGGCGATAATTATAGGATTAGTCTGTTGTTTCGCTGAGGAGAATTTGATGAAGGAATTCTCTATTGTTTTTGTTACGTAATGAGAAGGTGGTGTTGTCCCGTGTGAGGGGAATATAGTAGACGTTTGCTTCTCTGAATGTTTGTGTGGACTAGACTTCGCTAGAACAGTCAGTTTCAGTTTTCAGTCAAAGGAAGCTATTGCCAAGGCATTGTCTGCCCGCCCGTGGCTGAAAGTCTCATGGGGCACGGGTGAGAGTTTCATGGGCCGAGGCTAAGAGTTTCAAACAGTATTATACGCTGTACAGAAAACTCGATTGCACCGAAGAAACTTCGGCCCATTTTATATTAATATAGTTATTTTTTGTTCTTAATCGGTGGTAGAATAGAAATTGATATCGGCGTAACCACAGGTGTCCCTAGTGCTTAAGTGAAGGCATCTAGGGACACTAGGGGAAGTTGAGGACCATCGTGCATGATAAGGCCTCAGAGGGTTCGACAACCTGTTAGTGGGCCTTGCATGTAGGTGTGAGGGGTGATTGTAGTAGACGTTGTCTGTTTACGTCGTCAATCTTGTCGTTCAGGAGATGGAAGTGCACATGCTTATGTATGTATTTATGTGTGCATTATATATATGTATGTATGTATGTATGTGTTTATTATTATATATATATATATATATATATATATATATATTATATATATATATATATATATATATAGATATATATATATGTATATATATATATATATATATATATATATATATATATATATATATATATATATATTATATATGTGTGTGTGTGTGTGTGTGTGTGTGTGTGTGTGTGTATGTCTGCCTGTCTGTCGGTATGTATGTATGTATGTGTGCAATATATATATATATATATATATATATATATATATATATATATATATATATATATATATATATATATATATATATATATATATATATGTATATATATGTGTGTGTGGGTGTAATTTGGTGTACTTATTTTCGAGTTAGCAAAACACGCTTTATTTCATCCTACGCTTAATGATACGTTTTATGAAAGAAATTACAATAAGAGAAATTACAATAACAATAACGTTATGGTTCCCTCATCCATGACAGCATAATTTCACGGTGGAGAGAGAGAGAGAGAGAGAGAGAGAGAGAGAGAGAGAGAGATTCCCTCCCATTTCCATGTGGTCCCGTGCAATGAAATTAGAATTTAAAACGACATGAAATCTACTGGAGAAATATTCGATGCTTCTTCCCACAGGCAGATGATATGAAGAGCTTCGTCATTTCCTCTTCCATCGATTTCCTGTCATTTTCGGTTCGTCAGGCTTCGTGCTTCAGTTGAATATATGTAAGTGCTACATAATATAAAATATGGAATGTTATTCCATATATAAAAACTAAAACTATGATTAATTAAAACCAGTGACCCAAGAGGTCAACCAGTTTGTTTGCAGGAATGTGATCAGACCAGATAAGATAAAGTAGGCTAAGATGACGTGTTGTATCAGTCAGTGTCTAGTTTGCCGTCATCTGTGGCCATCAAATAATTTGTTTTGTAAACGGTAGTCCAAGCTTCCTGCTTGAGACAACCACAGTGACCTATAACACAAACGGCCTACATGACTTGTAATATATGTCATCTGTGTGTATGTTCGTATGTTCGAGCTACTGTCTGCTCACTTTATGATTTGTAAACCAGATTGTAGTCAGAATTCAATCAGCCAGCCTCATTAGAAGACCTGTCCAATTTTATCTGATCTTCATAATGTAGACTTCAAGAATACAGATATTTTTGTACTTAGTGTTTCACAATAGAACCTCACATCAGAAAAAAGATACTGAATGAACTTAGAAATTATCATCATGAGTTTGAAACATCTCCGCCTTCATATCCAAAGAAGATACTGACTTAGAAATTATCATCGAAACCCAAGACACTCCAATGAGTATGGAGATTCATAACAAACCGACCTTAGCGTAAAATTATCGCAGGTCTAAATAACCTCACAGGGCGCCTTATTATACAATGGCATCAGCCCTACATATTAGTGGCAGCCTTCAGCCCTACATATACACCCAGCCTTGTTGATTATGTCTTTTCAGCTACTATTTTTTATGACAATGATTAATTAATCATTTTCTCTCTCTACCTTTCGTTATCATTTTTGGTTTATCAAACTTTAGTTTAATACCCCTAGCTTTGTGTATTGTGTCTTTTTACAAACATCATGTTTACTTCAGAAGTTCAAGCGACGACGCAATGCATTACTACCCTACTGCAGGCACTTGGATTTGAACATTTTACTTACGTTTTTTTTTTTTATTATTATTTATTAAGTTGTTGATATATTTTTTCCAGCAATAAGAGATCTCTTTCTCTCTGTATTTTCAATTACATGCTGTTGATTCTTTCTAATAAACACCATATTCTTTGGAAGCTTGAATTTCAAGTCAGTGGTCCCTGTTAGCTTGTTTTATTTAGATAGGGTTCCTGTCCTGAATAATAATAATAATAATTAATAATATTAATAATAAATTAATAAATAATAATAATAATAATCAATAATAATAATAATAATAATAATAATAATAATAATAATAATAATAATATAATAATAATAATATAATAATAATAATAATAATAATAATAATAATACCCTTTCAAGTGAATGATGTGTCATAACATTCTCTCTATTTTACCTGCTGAATGGTTACCATCTGTTTTTATGTATGATAAAAATGAATATTAATGAAAATTATTGTTGTCGTAAAAACAGTGGGGTTTGAGGTCATCCTCTGGGAAATACTTTTCCAGCGGAACTCTGCAAATGTATTCAGAAGACTGGGCGAGGCAAAATTGCCCTCAGCCATTTGTATTTACATTGTAATTGGATTCCCGTATTTTGGAAAAGTTTTGTGTTGATCACCAACTGACGAGGTTCTGGTGGCGTTGAAAACTAGAGGACTTTATTGGATTCATTCGAAATTAAACGAAAATAATAGGAAATGGGAAAACTCTGACTTTAGGATCCAATAACTTTTTCCTAGGTATCGTCGGTTTGGTGTAAGAATATTCAGAAAATCATGTGTTGCATATTTTTAATTGAACAGAAATTCAAAATAGAGTTTAATTTACGTTATTTCCATGTCTTTTCTTTTTCATCTTGTCATAGACGGAAGTAGAAATCTATTTTATAGTTGATTCTTAGTCATGTAGTAAAATATTGAATTTCAAATATATAAAAATCTGAGCATGTGTGCGTGTGAGTATGTATGTGTGGCTTAATACCAGTTGAACACATTGAAAACTTCTTATATAACATCTCGTGAAAGGATTCTGCTCAAGAACAAAAATAATCAAATATATCTGAATCGTTTTAAATAGAAGGCTATTCCAGCAACCTTTCCTGGGTTCTAATTCAGTTAATCGACAGGCGATACATTGCACAAATACGCCTTTTTTTTTCTTTTTAAAGGTGAATCCCCTCTGCTAAAAATGACGAATATTGGAAGCCTCTCCTGTTGAACCATTTGGGGTGGGGGAGTGGGGGGGTTGGCGTTGGGGGAAATCCTCGCAATCGACTCCAGAACTTGGCGCAATACTCACCAGGGTTATCGGGGAGAAAAAGTGCAAAGTCTCCTTCTTTGTTCGCGAGGATATTAATCATCAGTGGAGGAGAGAGAGAGAGAGAGAGAGAGAGAGAGAGAGAGTTCACGAGTTCACTGAGGAAAGGTGAGAAGAAGCGCTTTGCCCATTCATTTTCATTTTTCTGGAATGCTACATATTCAGTGGCGTTAAAAATGGATGGATGATTTTAGCCTCCCTGGGGACATTAAGAGATACATTCTCTTTCTCACCAGGCAACTTGTAACTCTCGTCCAACTGGCTGCCGATGGCATTAGCTGAGCATGATGAAAAGCCTTTATTTAATCCCTTTTATATATATATATATATATATATATATATATATATATATATATATATATATATATATATATATATATATATATATATATATATATATATATATATATAAAGAAAGAGAGTAAATAGAAATAGAGACAAGTCCTTTGTAAAACTCCCTCCACTGAGAGAGCCAAATGACACCCAACCTTTCGCAATTTTAGAAATGTCAAGTGTTTTGCAGAGTTCAGCTGTCGGCTGGCACAACCATTATGCTCCAGTAAATAACTGTTGAACTGTATTTACACTTACCTGGGGATGGGGGTGAGGGAAATAGAACACTCCAAGAAGTGTTCTCCTTTTAGAGTTTAATTTTAAGATTGTATTTTATAAAACCGTGTTTAGGGATGGAGTGATAATATTTTCTTTTATTAACTCAATATATATAAATACTTTAATTTTTTATTGGGTTACTTTAAATCGATGTAGGATAAGGTTATAAAATATAACTTATATTAAAGTGAATTTATATATAGATTAATTTTTTTAAATGATTATTTTAAATCGATGTGAGATTTAAATCTGCATTTTCTTTTGGGATTGGAACAGGAAGCGAGATGAGTCCCGGACGAGGCAGAAATGATTTGGGACTTTTCCAGAGACTGAGTAGTGAAAAGGGTAGGGGGCTCGCAGCTTCATCCGAATATTCTTCGGAAACTGGATCTCTCATGGAAACGTGAGTTTTTAAACGTATATTTACACAGAAGATATATATATATAAGATATATATATATATATATATATATATATGTATAATATATATATATATATATATATATATATATATATATATATATAAAATACCTAATATAAATATATATAAATATATATATATATATATATATATATATATATATATATATATATATATATATATATATCTATATATATATATATAATAGATATAATATATTGGTAACGCACTACCACTTTGTGATTCCATTTACGTCTAAGTTTTTTTTTCTTCTTTTTTTTTTTGTATTTCCCC
>NC_087211.1:9623277-9626263 GCF_015104395.2 Macrobrachium nipponense | reverse complement strand
GGATCTTATGTGCTTTGCCTTAAGCCTCTGTTTTACATCTTCTATTGTGTTGTTTAGTCCCCTCTCTTGTACTTTGTATTTCTCGTTGAGTTCCTCCCTTGTTTTCTTGCTTCTTAGCCTCTTTTTTTCTGCCATCTCTTTCAGTTTACTCAAGTCAGATCTCATCATCATGATTGCTTTTCCAGGCGGCCTTTTCCAAGGAGGTTGCTGTTTTAGTTTCTGTTGGGTTGGTTGTGCTGGTGGTGTTGGTGTTCGAATCCGTTATTTGTTTCTGTGATACGGTTTGTGTGTATTATGCCCATATTGGTTTTCATTGACCTCACTGGTTTTCTCCCTTAATTTCTTGGTGTTGTAGGCTTTCATGGAAGGGATCTTTGTTCTCTCTGTATCTGGCTCCATCCATTGTCTAATCTTTTCTACCCATTCCGTCCTCTCTGTTACTTCGTCGGTGTTTCTTCGTGTGTCGTTGTTTGATACCTCATCCTCCCTGTCGTCTTCTGTGGCATCGTCTCACAGTTCGTCTTCGTGTAATTCGTTGTCGTGTGACATTTCCCTTTCCAGTTCTTCTCTTTCTGTTGGGGAGAGCCAGTTCTTTTTCTTTATGTTTCTTACTTGGTCTGCCAGCCTCTGCTCTGTTTGGGGGATGTTATTCCTCTCATTCCAGATGTTGACCAATCTTCTATATAATCTCTCCGTCGGGTTGCTTCTGATGTTGCATCTCCATATTTCCTTATTTTCTTCTCTTGTCCATTTCTTCCTTTTTGCCTCTGTAGCTCCAATCTCAGGCTGTTGATTACTGTCGTTGTGGTGATCAGTTGCTGGATGACGACCTCCAAGTACCTGACCGTCTTCCCCTTCAATTGGTTGAATACCTGGTTGCCGGACGAAGCTCCTCTGTTGCCAGAGTTCCATTTACGTTGTTGTCGTTTATTCCTTCATTTCTTCCATCATTGCTGAGTTTTGCTATTTAACCCATAGCTGGACCCTACCCCATCAGGGATAGGTACTCATTTACAGCTGAGTAGACTGAGGAAATTATGGTAAAGATCCTTTCCCAAGGAATTAACGCCGAGGAGAGCGGTCACCCATCCAACGACTGACCAGCTCCAATGTTGCTTAACTTGACTTGAGTCTATTGACGACCTAATCCACTCCTCCACGGCGCACATTATTATTATAATTATTATTATTATTATTATCATTATTATTATTATTATTATTATTATTATTAGTATTATTATTATTATTATTATTATTATTATTATTATTATTATTCAGAAGATTAATTCATCTTCACATGGAATAAGCCTGGAGGGGCTATTTGACTTGAAATTCTCGTTTCCAAAGAATATGGTGTACTTTTAAAATCATCTATACATACATACATACATATATACTATATATATATATACATATATATATATATATATATATATATATATATATATATATATATATATATATATATATAGAAGCATCAAACACGGCATCTTTGAGGCCATAAACATAACCTCTCAACCCCCAACCCACAACGCCCCCCCAAAAAACTTTAAGATTAATCACCAAAATTATTTAGTGATTTGATTTCACAGGTGAAAAAACCGAGACAAAATGATTTTGCATTTCAAATTCATCAACGTCAAAAAATAGTCCTACTTCGTAAGTGTTCGAGAGCAGCTCCAGTAACGTTGTTTACGGATGATAATAGCTGGAGACCAGAATTCGTCATGTTTGCAGATTGGATTTCCAAGCGTCACAATGTTAGTGAATTTAGAAAACGTTTAACCAGAATGTTGGGTGTAGAAAGGGAAAAAGTGATGAAAGCGGAAAATAACCTCTCGTTCGTCGTTCTAATTTTTCGCTAAATAAAATTATAAACAAAAACAGGGAAGCAATTTCAACAAAACACACCACTAAGGGAACGTGTTTTTCACCCTCAAGTGAATGAAACTAATTTTGCTGTGGAGTGTCTCACTGGAACGCTTTAGTGAATTATTCAACAAAAACTTGACGCAGTGTTCTATTTCATGATGATATAATGATATATACGTACATATACATATGCTTATAGATATACATGCATAGGTAAATACTAGAAATGCAAAGTCTCTCAAGACGAAACAACGAAAGATAAGTGATCTTCTTAGGTCTCACCATCTCGCACATCTTCGAGCGGAGTGGTTGAGAATGGCAGAAATTCACAGCATAATTAGGTTTCTTGCCAAGAGCAGAACAGAATGTAATGGAGCCCCAAACTGTTGGATGTATTACCAGCATCGTAGCTGGAAGAGAAAGTGGGCGTGTCTTCAAGACAGGGGGTGGGCGTGTCGCTTGAGCTTGTATCGGGGTGACATCCGACCTCACTTTGGGTAGTCTCTTAATGGATAGTTATGCTGGCTTAGTGTTCTGTTGTCATTTTTATATATTTATATATTAATTTTTTTTGATAAATAATCTATTCTTTTTGTATTTCCTATTACTTTCAGATATTTCCTTCTAGTGAACACCATATTCTTTAGGGAATTGAATTTAGGGTCAGTGGCCCCCTTTGGTGGTCTTGTTCCATATGATGAAGAGGTTCATCGTCTGCATAACAATAATAATGATTGCTATCAATGTGAGCAGTTCGGCTTTATACAACTTGATTTTCACATTCACACATGATTTTAGGAAAACTAGAATTACATATTTCGCCTCATATACGTTATTATCACATACAAACTTTTTAGCATATGTCTAACTTATACGAGAATTTTGTTATCTGATAAAAGCGAAAGTTGCAGTGTTGTCATGTCAATTCTCAATTCCAGTGATTTGCTACGTCAACATAGATTCTGGCAAATAGTTGACATAAGATTTGATATATGTATCCGTTTAATTTTGTCAGAATTTATCAAATTGGGATTATCTTGAACATTGTTATCGCATGACAGTTTGAAGAGATTTTTATTGCATATGGTTTTTTGTTTTATCACCCCAGAAAAAG
>NC_087211.1:9600777-9620777 GCF_015104395.2 Macrobrachium nipponense | reverse complement strand
TTCTGAATCTTTCTATTTCCTTATGTAAACCATTCGCTTTTAAAACGAAAATAATTTTGTAGTAAGATAAAATCATAATGAGATGTTATTTTAGAGACGGATAAATAACCGTCAAAAGCAGCCAATATTAAAGATTTATAGTTGGAGAGGTTTTCTTCCGTGTAACTTAATCAATTCCATTTTTATTGCTTGTTTACAACCCGCCGTCCTTTTATCGGAGATATCTTAATTTCGACCGCTGCTCTGTCCAATGAAACCAAAAACAAAACTCCAAATACAAAAAAGGAAACTTAAATTTCTCTCTTTCGGAGGTATTTTTTTTATTGTTTGTATACCTATACTGTTTGTGCCGTTCCCAATGCCATTTACTATCAAGGTAAATGAATACATTGCTAGTATGTTGATAAATATATGGGTAAATACATTGGTAAATTTGGTAACACTAGTAAAATATGTTGGTAAATTTGCTAAAACTAGTAAATACATCGGTAAAATTGCTCAAACAGGTAAATATGTTGATAAATTTTAAAATTGGTAAATATATTGGTAAATTTGGGATAACTGGTAAATACATTGGTAAATTTGCTAAAACTGGTAAATACACTGGTAAATTTCGTCAAAGTAATAGATACAATGGTAAAATTGGTCAAACGAGTAAATATGTTGGGAAATTTGGTAAAACTGGTAAATATATTGGTAAACTTAGCAAAATTGGGAAAGCCCTCTTTTTATAGTAAATCATGTTTCAAAACACTTTTAATCTAACTCAACTCATTTGCCATAAGTGGCAGCCAGTAATAATTAACGTTTTTTCTTAAATTCCTCGTCCAGTGGTCCACGCCAGACTTCTCAGGCCCACTGGTCACCTTACCACACTTACATTCAGGCATTCAGTCTGGTCTAGGCTGGGAAAAGGCCAACCAAAATCACCCAACTTTCTTGATCTCTTGGCATAGCTATTTTTTGGGGGGATATATGGCAGGCAGTCCATTTCAGCAATTGAATTCTCTTTTACTTGCGTTTCGGCATTGCGGCAGTAGTCTGGAAAAACAAGTTCAAACGGAAACTGTCCGTGAGAGAGAGAGAGAGAGAGAGAGAGAGAGAGAGAGAGAGCGAGAGAGAGACGAGAGAGAGAGAGAGAGAGAGAGAGAGTTTGTGTGTTTGTGTGAGAGAGAGAGAAACAGAGAGATCTGAGGAAAATCAATCTCAAATAACGGGGAAAAGAATATTTGAGTCTCTGGAGAGAGAGAGAGAGAGAGAGAGAGAGAGAGAGAGAGAGAGATTTAGAGAGAGAGAGAGAGATTAAAAAACAACAAAACTGCATAATTTTTTTTTTATTCCTACTTCCTCCATTAATAAGTTCGATTGGAAGAGTGATACGATGTTTCCTCTCTGCGACTGGCAATTTATTTTCAAGGCTCTGTTTTCAATAACCAAGTGCATTTGTTTTTAGAAAGAGGAGTAAGTGTGGATCGTCTTTCGTTTTCAATAGGAAGTCAGTTGACCTTAACAAGACTTTCATAATATCCAGGGGAAAAAAAAGAAAAAAAAAAGGATAAAAAACATGAGTTGAGAAGACCAGTGTTTTCTGGAGTAGGATGGGAAAAAGACATCGGAATCATCGCCACCACATCACTCTGCGTGAGACATAGGAATTTCAGTCACATACAAAGAACACTTGTAGAAAAAACGACATTTAAAATACCCAGTATCCCCACTTTTTTTTTTTTTATTGAAATATGCATTTCAGTAGCTCAGAATTATTATTCTTATTATGTTCAGAAGATGAACCCTATTCTTATGGAAAAAGCCCACAAAAGAGGCCATAGACTTGAAATTCAAGCTTCCAAGAATATTACAATGTTCATTAGGGAAAAGCTAATAGAAGGTAATGGGAAATATAGACAAAAGAGATCACCAAATAAAAAAATAAAAGAATAAATTAGTAAATTAATAAATTAATTACAAAATGTGACAGCAATACAGAAATCAAATTTGAGCAAATATAACTAGTTGCTAGAGAAGGGAAAATGGGAAATCAGGGTTACCCAAACACTGGGAAAGGAACCCGAATAATTGGAGGTCAGTAGGGCAGGGCTGGGCGGGTAACTCTGGTTTCCCTACCCTCGGGCAGCATAGATTGGCAAATTTACCTGCAGGGGAAAAGGGTACTGTTGTACGGGTATATAGCCAAGGGATACATATAGGGCGTAGCCAGTGAGCCTATTGACTCTAATTTTAAAATGGTGAGTCTAGTGAATATGTATTTCACACCAACATGATTTCTTATTACAGTAGGTTTGAAAAGGACAAACAGTCTTTACCAATGCTTTGGGAATACAAAACGGAGAACAAAATGTATTAGAATAAGTGCCAATGCAGAACAGACGGATGCAAAATTTTATGTATCCTATGTTGAGGCGATACTCGATGGATGTATATATTTGTATTACTTAGTTGAACTGAAGTACTTTTAACTGGATGGGCAGGTGTTCCTAGGGTGAGTTAATAACAAGGTCTGATAAAAGATATGAGAAAACTGAGAAGTAATTAAGGGAGTTCAAAAAAATTTATAAGAAAATATCATGCCGGTACAAGTTTAAAAAAATCCATGAAGGTTTATGAAGGTTAAAAATCAGGTCCGTGAATCGGTGTGTTGTGGACACACAAAAAGGAAAGGTGTGTGGTAAATAAAACCAAGTGAATGTGAATGTGGCAAGGGGAATTTAATTGGGGGGAAGGGAAAAGTAAAGTGAAAGGAAAGGGAAAGTATTTGAAGTTCAGTTAAGTGAGATAAAAAGGAAAATTCGTCTAGTCTTACAAAATAGAGAAATGTGCAGTTAAAGAAACAAAAGTGGGCGGATGCCAAGAGAGGTAACAGAAATGTTAATTGAAACGTGAAGCATCACTTTGAGGAAAAACAGTTGTAAATGAACAACGGGTCTTTAGAATGACAAAGTATTGTGACTGCTCCAATATGTAGCTAATGTAACTGTTCTTTGAAGTAGGCATTTGGTTATTCAAGCCAGACAATAGAAAAGAGATCTCCCCGAACGCTATAGAAGGAGAGGGAAATAAAATTGAGGAATAACTCTCAGGAGTTATTCTCGAGGTTCTTTTCAAAAGGGCAAAAATAGTAATAAAAGAGTGTAAGGATGAAAAAAGTGTACCTTTCGAAACAGAAGGGTTGGTACTCCGTTGGATATTAGTCTTTTGACCGAGGTAGGGTTTTAATGCCCAGCAACGGGCTCTTGATTCATTGAAGCAGCCCATAAAAAGGTTGGTTCGTGTTCAGCTTCCAGTTCAAAATGAAAATGGAATCACCTGTGACAAGTTAAACGGTGAAGTAAGAAGAAAATAAAAATTATGTATAAAGAATCATTAATGTCAGCCTCAAAAGAGATGGACTGTTTTCTAACATCACACGCCATGTTTTCACAGAGTCGCATATGCTACAGATATGTAAAGAGGAGCAGTTGTAAAATAAAACATAATTAAGGCAAATCCTAAAACATTATCCGTTAGGAATTTTGCCATTGGAAAATAATTTTACTGCATGCCAGGCATTATATTTCTATGAAAACACGATGCGGTACCTGGATGAAGAAAAGCCTTCACCAATTAAAAAAAAGAATAAATCAAAATTTTTTTACAGAAAATCATTGGAAAACAAAATGTAGATAGACTCGCGAATATATTTAATTTTAATATTCAAAGATAGTTGATGTTTTCTCTGTTTTCATTTTCATGTTTCAAGTCTTTTTACCTTGGTTGGTGTGGGTGTTGTGAATTTCTATTTGTTGTGGGAAAATGATTTGATTGGGTGGGTGTGTTGAAGTGATTTGTGAATGGATGAAAAAATGTGTGAAAACAGAAACCATCTTTCAAATTCAAATCCTTTGTGTGTTCTGATTGAATCATCTAGAATAAAAATTCCTGCCATATGGCATCTTGCTAATTACAAGAACCTATTGGATGAGGCTGCAAGGTAGGGCCGAACGGGAACGGGACGTGCTAAGAACCTAAAGTAAAGTAATGCCTACAGTGCAACCCGTGTTGAGGGGGCACTAATGGCAGTTATCCCTACTGTTTATAGAGACGGTATAATCATGAAAAAATGAAAACTCACGCAGTTTTCTGTTGTTACCGTTTTCGTCATTCCTATTCGTCATGAGGTCCTTTACTCCCAAAATAAGGAGACAAAGTTTTAATTTGACTTGATGACACTCACCTGGGGACAAGGTATCACCCTCCTGACGGCCTTCTCAAGTTTCTCACTGGCCAAAACTTATTTCAACTTCAACCCTTTTTTTTCGGGGGGGGAAAAAACCCAATTTTCTCAACGTCATCTCGCAACTATCATTTACTCCCCAGGACGGTCTTAGGATATTAGGAGCAAATGTGGGGTTTTGTCGTGAATGAGCGTCTCTCTCTCCTCTCTCTCTATCTCTCTCTCTCTCTCTCCTTCTCTCGTCCTACACACACACAACACACACAGATGGCGTTGAAATCGCCGAGTTACTCCTAGCGCCTAGTGCGACTCAAGCTCAAACCATTTTGGTGAATAATGGTTGTTCTTTTGCGACAAGGTACAAAACATTATTGATTGTTAAAGCGTCAATGCATGGTGGTTGAAGCTTCGGTTGGTTTGTTTTATAAACCTTAGAAATAGATAGATTAGAAACTCGTTTCAAGGACCTAAAACCACTTAACACTCCCTGGCGCATGTTTTCTTGTTCTGAGGCATGGCCGCCCCAGTGAAGGCTGGACAACAGACGAATTCTGGACGTCATAAACAAAACAATCCTGTGGAGCTGTTCAAAAAAAAAAAAAACAGTTTTGCCTTCTTGTAGTAAGGGATTAATATAGGGCAAGTCTTGGGTTGGGCCATCGGTCAGGTGGGAAGTATTGGTTTTCTAATGAGCCAAAGCAAGTGAGAGGCCATAAATGGTTCCCATTAACACTCAGTTTTGCAAGGTCCTGGTTCTCGTTATGATTCACGGAGTGATAAGGTCCTATAGTTTCCATAAGCACGATGTTTTGCAAGTTTTCGTTTATGACTCACGAAGTGATCGGTTCCATGGCACTCAGTTACGCAAGGTTTTGGGTTTCGAATAATGATTTTCGTGAAGTAATAGGGCTTATTGGTATCTAATTGCCACTTAGTTACGTCAAGGTCTGGTTTTCTTATGATACAAAGAAAATGGATAGGCCTATTGTCTTCATTGTAACAGTTACGTAAGGTCTAGTTTTTGTTTTTATGAATTCACGAGAAATGAGTAGCGGTCCAATGTCTCCCATTGCAATCAGTTAACGTAATATTCTGTTTTTTTTATGATTGCACGGCAGTTAGAACCTATTGTCTGCATCACACTCGCGGGGTACACAAGTTCAGATTTTCTTATGATTCACGAACGTGATAGGCCCATTGTCTCCAGTTCGGAAAGAGATAATTTCAAAGTGACATCGACTCCATCCAGTGGACAGTAAACCAAAACCGGGAATCAGAGAAAGAAAAGATTCTGAAAGATTGCTTCCGCCGATTCCAATATGGATGCAATCATCCACGACCCTAACGTTCCCTGAATAAGAGGCAATACCCGTTTACCCCGGTCTCGCTCTCTCAGCAGTATTCCACTCTTGGAGCTGGCTGCGTTATTATCCTCCATTAATTTTCCATTCCCTTTCTTTTTCATGACAAAAACTCATTGCTCACGAAACACTTCATAAACAATAACGCGGGGACGCCATTGGTCTGCATTTCATGGAGAGACCAGGGGACCAGATGCGAAATGTCTTTGCACGTTTCAGTAAGTAAGGTTGGGGACATTTTTTAAGTCTCTTCTTCGTCAACAAACATTGCCTTTTTTTTTATCAGTTGTTCTTGCGTTTCTTTTGTTTTTTTGATTGAATTTAAAACTTTAATTTTTCTTGTTTGGTGACCTTCCGGTTATTGGTTGGTCGTCGTTAATATTATCTTCTCTCCTCGCTCCCTCTCTCCTCTCCTCTTCCAAGCGTTTAGAATGTTAGAAACAATTTAATAGTACTAAACCTGGTCGTGGTTGGTTGGTCTTGGCTATGAGTGTCGTCAGTGGCACCTTTTGCGGAACACTGTAAACAAAAATTACTTCAAAGTTCTTTGCAGGGCGTACCATTCGGCCCCATAGCTGCAACCCCTTTCATCCTGTTTTACTGAACCATTGCGTTCATTTCTCGTTCTTCCATCTTACTCTCCATCTTCTAACAATGGATTTCATTAGTGCGCACCTGCCGAGTCTTTCTTTCTATTAACACAATTTGAATAAACCTTTTTAACTCTCAGTTTCCCTTCAGAGCCAGAAATGGATCATTTATCCCAGCGCTTGGGCATATTTGCCCATAAATTTTATATTCCAATTCCAATATTCCAAAAAACCCATTAAGTCGCTTTCGGCTTCCTTTTTGGGCCCTGGGGACATCATATGAGAAGAAGCAGTATATAAGGGGACAATTGGAGTTTGGTGGTGCCCGGGGTGGGCCGTAGATGTAAAATACAAAGTAAAATGATTAAAAGTGACTAAAAAGACTGATAACATTAGGAATTATAAGAAAAGGAAAAAAGAAAAAAAAATGAACGAAGAGAGGAAAATAGGATTGGTTGACGAATCGTAAAGTGGCTGTGGATGACAGGTCTCGTTAAAATTAAAATTCCAGGTAATAATTTATAGGACCTCATTATTGGAAGAAAAGAAAAATTTGCCCGAGAAAAGAAGGTCCATTCCGAAACTTCCGGCAGGACGTTCGGATTTACGGAATTTGGTCCGCCTCTGTTGATCCGATTCCAGAGTATTTTGACACTTTTCTCGGAGATCATCCACATTTAGGAGCAGAATGCTAACATTTAGTCACTGAGAGAAGAGAGAGAGGAGAGGACTGAGAGAGAGAAGAGAGAGATCAGTCCAAAAATCAAAAAATGGGGGAAAAAATTTGATGTCACGGAGAGAGAAGAGAGAGAGGAGGGAAGAGAAGGGAGAGAGAGACAGAGAGAGAATCAGTCTTCAAATAATGGGGGAAAAACATTTGAGGGTCACTGGAGAGAGAGAGAGAGAGAAGGGAGAGAGAGAGAGATGAGGAGAGACGGAAGGATGTTGATGGAGAGAGAGAGAGAGCACCTGCATTTGATCTGATTTTTAACATTTTTTTTTTTTTTTTTTTTGTTAAAATATAGGTAATATATTTGGTTGTCAAAATAACAAAATTAAGAGCTAACTTGTGGCCGAGACTAGCAATGTAATAGGATCCTTTAGTGTATATTAAGTAAGATTTAGCTCCTACTCCCATCACAGCCCTCACAGCTGAAATATCAAACGGGACCTAAGGGAACATGTTGCAGATATCCTATCCATAGATGTATAAACAACAATTTAATTTTTTTTTTTTTATCAATCTGGAAAACAAAAAAAAGTTCCCCAACTATTGACTTAGACGGTTTCAAGCTGAAGGAAAACAATGAAACGTAAAGATAAGTCTTTCAATAGGTTGGTTTTGTTCACCCAAGAAACAATGTCCATTGTTCGATTGGGAAAGGGAAACAATTTGACAATTGAATTACGCGACCCCGAAAAAAAAGTAGTTGAAATCTTTGTTATTCGTTGGTTTCACCCCTGCACTATTGGTAATGGTACTCCTTTGTAAAGAACCACCCATTTGCAACCATGGAAAGGTGGAGAATGCGCCCAAAGAATTGCAATGAATTCTTTAGATATCGAAAGTTCAGTCAAAACAAAAAACAGTTAAAAGTTGTTCAAAGGCTTTGCATAAATAGTTCTTTGGAATTGTGTTAGGGTCTTCACGCTGTACCCTTCATCTGTTTGAACATATTTCGGTGTATTTTACCTCTTCTATTTCCATTTTGATCCAATTTTATGCAATTAGTGGGAAATTAATATTTTTTTAGTCTTGTTTATAATTAACTAATCTCTTTTAGCTCTATGTTTCATAGCATCTGATGTTGCTTCTGGTCTATTGGATACCTGAATAAACGTATTCATTGTCAAGCTTGAATTTCCCCAAGGATGGAATTTGGCCCCTTTGGTTGGGCTTTCGTTCCACATGAATAGGGCTGATCTTCTTTGAATAATAATTAAATAAAATAGTAATGTTTAAAAAAATATCCAAATTAGATATAAAAATATATTTCCATGTAAAAAATATAAAACAAAGACTTTCGAACACTTGAACGGTGGTTCCATTCATCAGTGGTGACGTTTAAAAGTTAACTGAAGAGGGTAGTTCTTTCCACCCTCCGAAGAGCATCTAAAAAAAGGTGGGCGGGGCTGGGGAGAAAAATAACAAAAGCCCATCACGTCGAAGTGCGTGGCTTCGTGTTTTACGTAATCCCAATCTCAACAGGCAGTTTGAGCCAAACCATCCTCGATCTCCGAAACCTACGAAGGTTGCTCCTGCTTGCACTGCATAAGGTGCCGACTAGCCGGGAAACATGGCAAGCAAAAAAAAAAAAAAAAAAAAGGGGGGGTTTTTGGCTGTTTTTTATGCAGTGCAAGCAGGAGCAACTTAGCATGTTCGGAGATCGAGGAGGAGGCGGGCCGCAACTGCCTGTTTGAGATTGGGATTACGTAAAACACGGAACCAAGCAACTTCGACGATGGGCGGGACTGTTATTATTTTCTCGCCCCGCCCACCTTTTTAGATGGCTTTCTTCGGATAGGGAAAACTACCCTCTTCATTACATTTTCAACGTCACAACTGATGAGGAACACCGTTTCAAGTGTTTCGAAACGTCTTTGTTTTATATTTTTAAATCAAAGGAAATATTTTAATTTTATTAATTGTGGATATTTTTTAAAAACAATTGTTTACACGGAATTCGTGAATCTTTTTAACAAAAATAATTAATAATAATAATAATAATAATAAATAATAATAATAATAATAATAATTAAAAATAATAAATAATAAGAATAAAATAATAATAATAATAAAATAATAAACAATAAGAATAATAATAATAATAATAATAAAAACAAAATTTGTAATTTGAAAGCAGACTTCAAACAAAAAACGAAATCGATGAGATGACGGACAGTTCACCACCCTCAAAGGAGAGTGAATATGATTATCATCAGGAGAGACCCTCATCTTATTAGAACGCGGTCCATTATCCTGATTAGCAGACATTTAACAAAAACAATTAAGAAGGATTACTCTGCTGGGGTGAGCAAACATGACCTACCTCGCTGGCCTCCCTGATGGAGGTCGATGGTGCAACTTTGGCCTCCTAGCGGTTCGGAGTATTTTTATTTCGCGATGTTTAAACTTTGAATAATTGTTAGTTTGTGTTGATATCTCAATCAGCCGTCACAATTAAACACGCTTTTAATCTTTCATGTATGCACCCCCCAAATTTGTTTAGGGGGGGGGGGGGGGGGGATGTTGATAAATGGTTTATGCCAAATACATGCATCCACGCGCAATTAAATTTCCATAACACCCACACTTGTACACTTATACATAACACAAACATACATAAAATACTCACGCACGAAGCCAAGTATTCTTCTTCTGAAAAAACGAAAGCAAACCTTTTGAGTCTCCAGATCCAGATTCAGACATAAGGGACCACCAAGGGTGGCCCAGCCATTTTGGGAACACCTAACGGACCCCTATTTCCCCCATCAACTATCGGGGGATGAAGCCCATTGCCATCAAGCACAAAGGCCAGGCAGGGTCTAGAGGGCAGAAGCCTAGGGCAGGGGCCAGGGGCCAGGGACCTAGGGTATGTTGGCTGTTTAAAGAGCACACTGCCTTCGAGATGGGTGATGGTATGTAGTGTCGAAAGTGGGTGTTTCAGTGGACCTGATGCTGGAAACAAAGACCATTACCAGGTTCTTTCGTGTCTTTGGTTAATCTTGTGTTTTTCTTGTTGGATGTTATCTGAAGGCCAAGCATGGCAAGGCAGTAATACTCTTATACAGGTTCTTCTTTGTATTTTAAAAATTAAAATTTATTTATTTGAATTAAGTATTTATTCATTTTATATGTTAATTTATTTGTTTTTTTTTTTGTCTTTCATAACAAACTGATTCTCTTTTTTTTCTTTATTTTCAATTTTGCAAGCCTTGTTACTTCTGTTTCCAAGTGAAACACCTCACGAGTATTCTTGGGAAGCGGAAGTTTCAAGTTAGTAGGCTCCCTTTGGTGGGCGTTATCTTCCATTTGAACGATGGGTTCATGCTCTTGAGTAATAATATTGGAAACTTTTGGTTTTATTAAGTTGATCTTTGGATTTTCCCCTCCAGTTCGGTATGCTTACCCACTTCAGTTTTATAGTTAAATGGCTCTTAATGAGTTATCATTAACATGACCAGCATATTGTCTAATTTCTTTTAATTGGGTATTATCTTGAGAAGCGTGTGAATAGATAAAGTATGTATATGTCACAGTATGGTTCTTCACGTAAGTGGTGGTTGTACCAATAAAGATAAATTTCTGACTTCACATCACCAATAGGGAATAAAATCCTTGGAAGAAAAGCACCAACATCTTCCTTCTACACCGGGGCAGAGTAGATGTAATGTTCAGTACTACAGAAGATGGCACCATCAAGAACATTAAAGGTCCAATTAGACTTTAGGGTCACCAAAAAACAGAGCAGATGTCTGGAAGACAAAAACATCCGTTAGTTGGTGCTTTTCAGAGAGGCTTCTAGCCTATGCTCATGACCATAATTGTTTATCCCTAATATCCTCTGGATCGTTTTATGTTTTCAGTAACTAGATACAAGGAAGTTTGTGTGTAGCGGTGTGTTAGTGGTAGTGTGCGTGCCTTGTGCGTGCGTGTGACGGAAAAGTCAAGAGAATAGAAAAAACTTTGGTTGAGGAGGTGAAGTTTCTCTCTCTCTCTCTCGCCTCTCTCTCTCTCTCTCCTCTTCTCTCCTCTTCTCTCTCTCTCTCCCATGCATCTTGGAAATGATGGTTAGTTTTTCCATATATCAAGGAATCGGGGGGGGGGGGTTTTTTTCCTTGTTGTTTTTGAAGGAAAAGTCTTATAAGAATCAGTCAAAATAATATAGTATATATAAATAAATATACATATATATATATATATATATATATATACATATATATATATATATATATCATTATATATATATATAATATATATATATGGATATGGAAGCGTTGCTATCAACCAAACATACAACAAAGGAGCTGAAGGAAGGAAACGTCATGGTACCACGTAATTGTCCCTATTTATTAAACGAGCTGACGTTTCGAGGACACCAGCCTCATTTTCAAAGTCCTGAAAAAAATGTAATTATAACTATATAAAAGACTTAAGGAATTAAGAAATTTACAATTTAAAACAAGAAAAAATTACAAACTTTAAAAAAAAAAAAAAAAAAAAAAAAAAAAAAAAAAAAAAAAAAACAAAAAAAAAAAAAAAAAAAAAAAAAAAAACCTAAAATGCAAACAGACAGAATGATAAAGAAATTAGGACCGCTACCCTTTCAGGACGAGGGAACCAAGGAACCTAATGACATAAAAAACAGAGGGACAGGGGCACACTCAAGACAGGTACAGGTGTTGGTTGGAGGATAGTTTGATTGTTTTAAAGGAGGAAACAAGCCTTCTTAATAAACGATTCGGCCTCTTCGCTAATTGATGAGAGGTTGAGGTGGCTCTGGAGAGAATTTTTAAAATGTTTATTTTATTCAATAATATTTTGTACATTTTTAATTTTTTGGCCATGGATGCACGATATAGTTAGAAAAAATTCAAGGATTAGTTAATTTTATTGCCTGTTCTGTAAACTAACTCCCCGATGACCAATAAATTAAACTAATCCTGCAATTTTCTAATATACGCGAGCAATGCCAAAAAATTGTAAAAAAAGATGATTGAATACAAACATTTTAAAATTTCTCTCCAGAGGCCACCTCACCATCATCAATTAGCAAATAAGCCGAATCGTTATAAATATTAAGAAGCTTGTTCCTCCGTTAAAACAATCCAAAACTACCTCCACAACACTGTACCTGGTACTTGAGAGGCCCCTGTTCTCTGTTTTTTACTGTTCATTAGGTCCGTTGGTTCCCGTCCTGAAAAGGTAGCGGTCTATTTCTTTTCATTCTGTCTGTTGCATTTTAGGTTTTTTTTTTTTTTTTTTTTTTTTTAATTTTTTTTTAAAGTCGTAAATAAGTTTTTTAAATTGTAAATTTCTTACAATTCTTAAGTCTTTTTATTTATTATTAATAACTTACATTTTTCAGCTTTGAAAATGAGGCTGTGTCCTCGGAAAACGTTCAGCTCGTTTAATAAATGGACAATTTACTGGAGGTACATGGACGTCTCCTTCAGCTCCATTGTCTTGTATATATATATATATATATTCATATATATAATATATATATATATATATAATATATATACATATATATATTCATACTAATATATATGGATCTATAGTATATATAATATATATTATAGATTATTTATAGATATATATATGATATATATATAAGATATATACTAATAGATATACTATTCATATAACTAAATAAGAAGCCACGAACGGAAAAATAAACAACGGTTTGACTGCAAGGACCTTTCTGACTGAAACGTCCTTTTAACTCAGCAGAACAAACTGACTTACATGAGAAATTAAAGGGTACAGGAAAGGTGGTTACACAACTGACAAGATAGGGATTATAAGGAGAATTTAGTACCATAGGAATTCCGACACACCTGGAGAATGAGTAACCTTCCCAAAACCAAAGCCTTAAAACAATGGGGTACACACAATTTTAAGAACTAAAAAGATTTATGTTCCCAATCTTTTTCACACACAGGGACAAGCAACAATAAAGGATTTATACAGTGGGCGACAAGTTGACCACAATTAAAGATCTTTGGTAAACAAAAAACTTATTACAAATACAAGGGTCTAAATGAAAACTGGCCACGGCTAATATTAAAATTACAATGGGAAGTAAGTTGTAGTATGGCAGTTTCTAAATGGGATTTCGTGATAAAAGACACCTTTTGATCTTACGATTACTGAACTACCAACTTCAATTTATTCGGGTTTTGTTCTTTTCACTTAAATGAATGAATTATTGCATTAGATGTTTGGCCCAGTTTTGGACAGAATATTTATGCTGTTCTAACCATTAACTTGCTAAGCCCTTGCTCGACTGTTCGAGATAAAAAGAGGGGCAGTCCATACATGGAATTTTATATTATTATGTTGTTGCTTTCCCTGGGGCCATTTTTTATTCAACATTCCTTATTAATAAAAAATGACCCCAGAGGGAAAGCAACAAACATAATATTTAAAACCTTCCACGTATGGAACTTGCCCCTCCCCCATTTTATCTCGGACAGTCGAGCAAGGCTTAGAAGTAAGGTTGAAAACAGCATAAAATAAATTTCTGTCAAAACTGGGCAAACATCTAATTTACAATATTCATTCATTAAGTGAAAACAAACAACCGATAAAATTGGATTGGGTTAGTTCAGTTAATCGTAAGATCAAAAGATGTAATTATCCCCCCCCCCCACGAAATCTTTTAGAATCTGCCATTAATACAAACTTACCTCCCATTGTTCAATTTTAACTATTAAGCCGTGCGGCCAGTTTCATTTAGACCCTTGTATCTGTAATAAGTTTTTATTTACCAAAGATCTTGATCGTGGTCAACTGTCGCCCATGGTATAATCCTTCATTGTCTTGTCCCTGTGTCTGGAGCAGTTGGACTTTAAGCTGAATATAGTGGCCCAGGTTCGAATTTGCAGTGGCTTTGCATTAGTCCTTTTATTTCTTTCTTTTTTTAGGTTTCGTTCTTTCAATGAAATTGTGGGGACCAATTTATCCATTTGGGAAGAACCCCAATTTTATTGTTCCGTTAACCTTCCTCCAGTCTGTTGTTTAATCAAACAATCTAAAGGTCTATGAATAAATATAAAATATATATATATATATAATATAATATATATATTATATATATATTACTGTTAGAGAAATGTATTATATGGTTATAAAATATATATTACAACCTATACACCATATTACATACACATATATAGATAAAGAGATAATAAATAAAAAAAAAAATCTAAATTCAAATAGGAAGTGGAATCACGAAAAAAAATGGGGAAATGCGAGGATCCTGGCGGAGCATAGCACAAAACTCCCCGCGATTGTGAGAGTACTTTCTGAAAAGAAACACTGAATGTATTATTAAATAAATAAAAATAAAATTTGAATACAAAAAAACTATACATTATTATTAATATGAACCGAGAAATCTCTGTGAAGAGGGTCTTGGGTTTGGGAGGGCAATAAGAACGTCTGTTACAATGGAGAGCGACTTGCGTGTATGTTTTTGACAATGGTAGGTGATATTATGAGTTCGTTGGCTCCTATGAAGGGAAAAAAAGGGTCATATTTGAGCAAGGGAAAGGTAAGAGAGAAGTAAGTTGAATAAATATAATGGTTATTAAGTACGCCAAGGAAGTGGTGACACTTAATCAGTAGTAACAACAACACAACCATACGCACGCAAACTTCTAAACACCGAGTGTCTTTTTAAGCAGCGCTATCTAAAACTTTATTCAGAAATTGACTTTCTTTTCTGTCTTTTGAAGGAAAATATGCTTGCCCTTTCCATCTATGCCTCTCTGAAAATGCTTTTGGAAATATGAGGCATAGCGTTTGAGTTTTAACTAAAAATAATTTAACTACAGAACAAACAAGACAAATCTGAGGTTACAGAAATTTGAGCTTTAAAACTAACTTGCTACAGCAGCCCACCCAAACGAAGACTCGGACAGGACAGAGAGACAAAAGTAAAAAAAAAAAAAAAAAAATTATCTGAGCTGTCCCAGTTGTTAGAATGTCATGTTTTCCCTTTTCAGTGTTGGACCAAATTTTTATTTTCGATTCTTGGCAATAAAAACCTGGAATGCTCCGTTGCTTTCTGAATTCTTGGTACCTTGTGAGAGGCGAAGTTTGTGGCTTGGTCAAGCATTTATAGGGGCTTCCGGGGGGAACGGGAAATTTTTTTCGAAACCCAAATGATCGCATTGCTGTTATTAAATTACACTGTTGGTATAAATACGACTAAAATTTGCGTTGCCCACGGTTGGCAAATTCCGAGGATTGTTACTACAGTATTGCACCAAGCCCCGGTTTTTTTTTTTCTTTAGAAAATTTCTGGATATAGACCAAGGTCGTACACCAACGCTAAACTAGGACCGGATTTATTTTTCAATCCCGTGGTAGCCCCCCCGATAGAAAGAGCAAGATCTGAGCGATGGATATTCAGCCTTTATGTGAACAAAGTTTGACCCATTAGTCCTCACAGTCAGAATAATTTACGTCGAAGAGGGATTGTTTAAAACTACCCTTAACGAGAAGAAGAAACTGAAGTCGAGTTGCTGTCGGACTTCATGAAGCCGCATAGATCTCTTACACAGCTCGCCTCCGCCGGAGTAGTTTACAGCTTCTGAGGGAAAAATTAACTGGTTTCCAGTCGAAATAAATTGGAAAGATGGTTTTAGTGGGGCGTTCCTAATTAACTGTATATTGTTTTGCATTTTACTAGATTCAGCCGTATTGTTTAAGATTAAATTATAGAAAGATACAAAAAATGGTCGAGGCAAAATGAAATTTGGTTTTGATTGAAAAGTTTTTGTGAATAATATTAATTTCAAAACTGTAATCAATGATATAAATATGAATGTAAATAGGAACTTAATAAATTATGCATATAAAGTATTATGTTTAATCGATATAAATAAAAAGATAGGAATTCTTTAATTGTTGTTGAAATATAAAATTTCGTTAATTGAATTTTAGGAAATAAGTAACAACTTAAAATCTATGAGTATGAATTTGAAATATTAAAAGTTTTGATGAATATAAAATACAAATATGAAATATAATATTCAGAGATACAAAATAAAAAATATGAAAATAAGTGTAAAAATATAAAATTTGTCAACGAAATTCTATATAAGTAAGAAAACCACTCGTTTGAAGCCTATGGGTTATAATTTTAAAATAGTTCTTATAATTATTTATATAAAAATATAACATTCGTAAATAATGAGTGGTAAAAAATACGAAATATTAATTGTACAAAATTTAAAATATGTCAGTAAAATTTCTAGAGATAAATGACACTCAAACTAAAGCTGGCTATATTACAAAAACATACCGAAGATTATTTCTTGATGATTCATTCATACAACACGAATATCATTTGGTTTCTAATTGTAAAAACTGAACAAAAAAGCAGAAAATTTAAGCTTGCGCGTTTTAATCCTTAACCGCGGAATGGAAAGGAGCTATCAATGAATAATGAACCGGCCCATTTATGCATGGGAACAGGCACCAAGTCGCCATTATGCTAAGGCAGGCACTCAATGGGTTTTTGCGGTCTCCCAGAGATTGGAACGGGACGCCGTTCCAGAGACTAGAACAACGCCTTCCAGAGGACTGGAAACGACTCTTCCAAAATGAAAAACTGGAACGACGCCTTCCAAAGACTGCGGAAAGACGCCTCCCAGAGACTGGAAACGGACGCCTCCTTCCAGAGACTGGAACGATGCCCTTTCATGAGAATGGAACGGAACGCCTTTCAGGAGGACTGGAACCGGTCAACTCAGTTGCATTGGTTGGTATAGTGTTTGCTTCCTACCTAGTGTGGGTTCGCGGGTTCGATTTCTCGCCGGTCATTCCATTGAGGGAGTGAGAGATGTGGTATTTTTGGTTGATAGATAAGTTTCACTCTCGACGGAGGTTCGCGGAAGTCACGTTAAAGACGATTGGTCCCAGTTGCTGAATAACCACAGGTTCCATGCAACGTAAAAAACAACCATACAAACAAAGACGCCTTACAGAGACTGGAGTAACGGCCTACCTAACCAAGAGATTGAAACAGCGGCCTTCCAGAGACTGGAAAACAGCACCATTCCAGAGAACTGGAACAGTGCCTTCCAGAGACTGGAACGACGCCATTTCAGAGACTGGAACGACGTATTCCAGAGACTGGAACAGAGCCCTTCCAGAGAAAGGCAAATGGGGAGACTGAAAGAAAAGATCTCGTGCTTGAGCAGTGGAATAAATGCAAAGCCGGTTCACTCAATAATAAGTCACTGAACTGTTCAAGAAAATATATTATTGAGAATTATATATATATATATATATAGACTATACTATTATAGATATATATAATATACATATATATATATATATATATATATTATATATATATTATATATATATATGTGTGCTTGGTGTGTGTGTGTGTGTGTGTATATAAATCAATATATACTATATATATTATATAGATCTATATATATATCATATACATATATATATATTATTATATATTGGTTATGGGTGGGCTCTTCTTAAAGTGTTTGTGAAGGATATAATGCCTTTAAGCGATATATTAGGTCATTCCTTATTCACATATAATAAAGAGATACATTTGAATCCTTCCTAACACCAGCCAGTCATGGTGATATGCAGCCAATATCTTTCAGACCCCTATCATCTCCCCCCCCCCCCCCACCCCCCCCCCATATTATCCTTCTTTGCGATCCATTCCTTGTTCTTTTTTGAGGGCACCAAATCCCTCATTCATATGTATGGACAGGAGGATATTCAGGCCAAATCTGGTAGAAACCTCATACTATCTTATCAGAGTTCAAGCGGTAGAGCAATGCATTACCACCGGATAGAACACTTCACCTTGTGTTCTAATATATAATATATTTTTTACTTATCTCTTTATTTATTTAACGTCTATTTACCTCTTACCTTGGACATTTATATTGGATATTTTTTTTTTAGCTTTTTGCCATTTCCAACAGCTGATCTCTTATTTCTGTACTTCCGTTTACCTTCTGTTATTTCTTTTTATGAACCCCATATTCTTTGGAAGCTTTAATTTTAAGCCAGTGGCCCTTGTAGGCTTGTTCCATTAGAATAGGGTGTATTCTCATAATAATAATAATAATAATAATAATAATAATAATAATAATAATAATAATAATAATAATAATCTGAAGCCGAACCAAGTAAGAGACTCTTGGGAAAACATATGGAGCAATCCGGTATCACACAACAAACATGCAACATGGCTCCAGGAAGTCAAGGAAGAAGAAAACAGGGAGAATAAAACAAAGATTCACAGAGATCACGACAGACACAGTCAGACACCAACTAAAGAAAATAAAAGCCCAAACTGGAAAGCCCCAGGTCCCGATGAAGTCCATGGATACTGGCTCAAAAAACTTCAAGGCCCTACACCCACGAATAGCAGAACAACTCCAGCATTGTATCTCAAATCACCAAGCACCCAAATGGATGACCACAGGAAGAAACATCCTTAGTACAAAAGACAAGAGTAAGGGAAATATAGCCAGTAACTACAGGCCTATCACCTGCCTACCAATAATGTGGAAGTTACTAACAGGTATCATCAGTGGAAAGGCTATACAACTACCTAGAGGAGACAAACACCATCCCTACCAACAGAAAGGCTGCAGAAGGAAGTGTAGGGGCACAAAAGACCAGCTCCTGATAGACAAAATGGTAATGAAGAACAGTAGGAGAAGGAAAAACCAAACCTAAGCATGGCATGGATAGACTATAAGAAAGCCTTCGACATGATACACACACATGGCTAATAGAATGCCTGAAAATATATGGGGCAGAGGAAAATACCATCAGCTTCCTCAAAAATACAATGCGCAACTGGAATACAATACTTACAAGCTCTGGAATAAGACTAGCAGAGGTTAATATCAGGAGAGGGATCTTCCAGGGCGACTCACTGTCCCCACTACTCTTCGTAGTAGCCATGATTCCCATGACAAAAGTACTACAGAAGATGGATGCCGAGGGTACCAACTCAAGAAAAGAGGCAACAAAATCAAACCATCTGATGTCATGGACGACATCAAGCTGTATGGTAAGAGCATCAAGGAAATAGATACCCTAATCCAGGACTGTAAGGATTGTATCTGGGGACATCAGAATAAAGGAGTTTGGAATAGAGAAAAATGCGCCTTAGTCAACATACAAAAAGGCAAAAGTAACGAGAACTGAAGGGATAAAGCTACAGATGGGAGCAACCAACATCAAACACATAGATGAGACAGGATACAAATACCTGGGAATAATGGAAGGAGGAGATATAAAACACCAAGAGATGAAGGACACGATCAGGAAAGAATATATGCAGAGACTCAAGGCGATACTCAAGTCAAAACTCAACGCCAAACACGGGAAATATGATAAAAAGCCATAAACACATGGGCAGTGCCAGTAATCAGATACAGCAGCAGGAATAGTGGAATGGACGAAGGCAGAACTCCGCAGCATAGATCAGAAACCAGGAAACAAATGCAATACACAAAGCAACTACACCCAAGAGCAAATACGGACAGACTATACATAACACGAAAGGAAGGAGGGAGGGAGAGGTCTACTAAAGTATAGAGGACTGCGTCAACATTGAAAAACAGAGCACTGGGGCAATATCTGAAAACCAGTGAAGACGAGTGGCTAAAGAGTGCATGGGAAGAAGGACTAATAAAAGTAGACGAAGACCCAGAAATATACAGAGACAGGAGAAAGACAGACAGAACAGAGGACTGGCACAACAAACCAATGCACGGACAATACATGAGACAGACTAAAGAACTAGCCAGCGATGACAATTGGCAATGGCTACAGAGGGGAGAGCTAAAGAAGGAAACTGAAGGAATGATAACAGCGGCACAAGATCAGGCCCTAAGAACCAGATATGTTCAAAGTACGATAGACGGAAATAACATCTCTCCCATATGTAGGAAGTGCAATACGAAAAAATGAAACCATAAACCACATAGCAAGTGAATGCCCGGCACTTGCACAGAACCAGTACAAAAAGAGGCATGATTCAGTGGCAAAAGCCCTCCACTGGAGCCTGTGCAAGAAAC
>NC_087211.1:9575777-9588277 GCF_015104395.2 Macrobrachium nipponense | reverse complement strand
TTTTGCATAATGATATAATTTCAGATGTAATTTCATCGCAATTCTTCATTTCCTACAATTATATTCAATATACACTGACATCAGGAGATGTTTCGTTTCTATAGCAACTGCCTGAGAGCAGGATGCAATAACTCTTACCAGGAATATGACACCTACATGAAGAGCATCTACGTATTCCCTTTAATAATAAAAAAAAGTACTCAGTTCTTACAATAGCTTTATCGAAACGCTACCTCTTCGTGTATTCTAGGGATATATATTAATATATAATTGTAATAGCCGCAATGCCCTCTTAACTTCTCGAATTCTTCGCGCATTTTAGATACTTTTGTCACTGCTAAGCCTTGGATCCATATGCAAGAAATATGAAGCAATTATGATGTGCAGTAGCGGAAAACGAATCCACATCCCATGATCAGTAACAAACGTGGCCTCCTTGTGATTATGGGACGCTGGTTCGTTTCCCGCTACTGCACACCATAATTGCTTCATATTTTCCGCTCTTGGATTGAGGGCTTATTAAAGTGACAAGCGTATCCTAAAAGGGCGAAGAGGGTATTGTGGCTATAACAATAACATAGATTCTACATATATCCACAAAATGAAATTTTCACCACCGGGAACACACATCCTTTCATTCACGCAGTTCGGGAGAAATTCAAATCACTAGCGTTACCTTTACGTACTTTGCATAAAAAAAGAATAGCCACGTCTCTCACTGAAAGTCAATGAAAAGGAAAGAAAAAATTCACGTTCTATTCATTTACATGACTAACTTTTGAAAGGAACAATTACGGTATTTTCGCCCCAACTTTTGGCGCCGTTTGGTGAGAAGGTAGCCTAGGTTCGGGAGTTGATGAGGAGGAGGTAACGGGGACCTATTTGCCCTCGACTTTGTTTCGGGGACATTTTCTTTTCATCTCTATCTTTCCTCCGAGTGTAAATTGCGAGAGGAATTTTTTCCTAAATTCAGAAATGGCTTTTTTTTTAATAACTTCTCTATTATCTCATCTCCTTGGCGAGAAGTATTCAACAGTTTCAACTTCAAAAGTTCAAGCGAAGATACAATACATTACTTTCCTGAAGCAATTCGCCTTTTCTTCTTATAATAATATACTTACATTTTTATCTATTTATTTTTTTAATTCGTTCATTTATTTTTCTTATTTTTTAATAGGTGATCTCTTTTTTTCGGTATTTCGCATTACCTTCTGTTATTTCTTTCTATTGACGCCATATTCTTTGAAAACTTTAATTTCAAGTCAGTGGTCCCTTTGGTGGGTTTGTTCCATATGAATAGGTGTCATCCTCTGAACAACAACAACAACAACAACAACAACAACAACAACAACAACAACAACAACAATAATAACTAACTAATATTAAAATAATAATAAAATACTTGAAGGAATATTTCGCATAAGTGGACTAGGATAATTTTGTTTATACCTGTAAAAGTGCGAACAGTTTTCCTTTCGTTATTAACTCATAAAATTTTGTGGAGCTATCTTAGCACACCTGCCGTTTCATAAGAAATGATCTTAGTCCCGACAGTTTTTCTTTTCTGGCGCAACTAAAAAAAAAAAAAAAAAAAACTCCAACAACTTGACATCAATATCAGCCGGCAAGTGAAAAGAGGTTTACACAGAATATTCACAAAAAAAAAAAAAAAAAAAAACAAAAAAAAAAAAAAAAAAAAAAAAAAAAAAAAAAAAATAAAAAAAAAAAACGTAAAAGCAGATCCAGTAACATTTTGATTTTCAACCCTGATCAGGTCTGAGAGGCGAGAGAGATGTCACAGTCACCGGGAAGCCAATTGGATCCCCCAATCTTTACTCACTTGCCTTTGACTTCTCTCCTCCTCCTCCTCCTCTCCTCTCCTCCTCCTCCTCCTCCTCCTCCTCCTCCTCCTCCTCCTCCTCAGTTGAGGTTTGGGAGGAACTCTGATCAGGGAGGCTTATGATTTTGTTCTCGCTTTCGGAATTCAGGGATCCGTTCATAAAATCAACTGATATTTAGGATAATATTTCAGTGCGATAACGTACAGTAGTGCATCGTTTTGATCTCTTCTTTATGATTTGTCTATGAAGTTTCCATTACGGCTGAAATGGTGTTCGAGAAAACAGTTATTATTATTATTATTATTATTATTATTATTATTATTATTGATTATTATTATTATTATTATTATTATTATTATTATTATTATTATTATTATTATTATTATTCAGAAGATGAACACTGTTCATATGGAACACGCCCACCACAGGGCCATCGACTTGAAATTCAACCTTCCAAAGGATATTAAGGTGTATAAGCAAGAAATATCAGTAGGCAAATACGGGAGACAGAGATAACTTATTAAAGAAAAGTAATAAATTAACAAATTAATAGATATAAACATAAATAAGTAACAAGGGGTAGATTTTTCCCCACCTGTTGATGTGGAGTTCTTAAGGCGTGTTTTTGAACCCAAATGGATAAATACGAAAATGCAACTTGTTGGTTTGTATATCATATCAAACTTTCCTTAGTAAACACCATGAAATTCAGTATGTAGATTTTCTTGTATTAGTACAACCAAAATATAACTAAAGATAAAGGCCAGTTTATGTGCTAATAACTAAAATTAATCAAAGACATTCAGGTCATATTTCTGATACGAATAGAAATATGAATGTCCTCACTCCGTGAGAAAATAGGGATCGTATTCATTCCCGTTCTTCGCACTCCTAAATTGAAATGGAGTTCTTTCATTACAGCTGGAATTTATGGTGTTAAGTGATACTAAGGTCATCATTTCCCCAAGAGATTGATCGCTCCTGGAATCGGGAATTAGAACACTTCGCAGATCAGGGGAGTAATTAAAATGGCTCAGGCCATTTGCATTTCAAAGCCAATCCCGAAGTGGACGGAGACACTTGCCATTGATTAGGTCGCGAATATATTTCACAGTCATCATCTTCAACGAATTATATTATTATGTAAGTTGTCATATTGTTTGTCATACGATGGATGGTATATTTTCATCAAGTAATTAGATCCTTACAAGTTAAAGCGAAGATGCAGTGCATTACCACCCTCAAACAATTCTCCTCGTACTTTGATAAATTATTCACTGTTTCATCTAATTATTTATTAATTAGACCATGTTAGTTTTTCTCTTATATATACGCATATGTACATATATATAGGAAAAGCTCTGGGCCGCATGAGGTCATTCGGCACAAAAAGGGAAATTCAGGGTAAAGAAGGTTTGAAAGGTGTAACAGGAGGAAAACCTCGAAGCATTTGCACCATGAAACAAATGTTAGGAGAGGGTTGAAGAGGAAAGTAAGATGGATGAAAGAGAATACGAACGGAGGTACAGTAAAAAAAATGAAAGGGGGTTGTATCTAGGGGTCTAAGGGACGCATGAAAAAACCTTCAGTAATACCTGCTGTGTACTACTGCGTGAGGTTCACTTTCAGTCCCATCCCTCTACGGGGAAGTGATTCATCCCTTAAACATAAGAAGCAAAGCCAACCTCTCGTGGGTACTGGAATGGGAATATATATCCGTTATATGGAAACATTATTATAAAATCGATTGTAGATGTTATTTAGCAACGTGGGTCCCAACAATTGCATTTCCATAATGGGCAACATTCGGAAATGTTCCGACTGGATGACGCCAATTAAGAAACCCGCTCAGTCAGCAGTCAATAAACTCTGCCAGCTATGGAAGGGAATATATTTTTAATCAGAATAATGTTAATTAGATCGAGGTAAAAGAATGGCACGAAATATCTGTCATGCAATGTCTGTAATGCTTTGTATCTCTGAGGAGAAAGTTGTGATGAATCTCGCATATCCTTTTATTTATAAGAACTGCTAATGATTATCTTTATATTTGCCAAGTCCAAATGTATTGATATTCATAACGTACTAATTTTTTATTATTCATAAATTCAGTTTTTTTTTTCATTTTCTTCCTAAGCTGAGGTTTCTTCCTCTTATATATTTATGTATATGTATATATATATATATATATATATATATATATATATATATATATATATATATATATATATATATATATATATATATTATATATATATATTTACGTAACTTTCGTTCATATATATATATATATATATATATATATATATATATATTATATATATATATATATATATATATATATATATATATATATATATATATATATATATATATATATATATATATATATATATATATATATATATGTATAAATGTGCCCCAGTTGTGTATGTTACCATGAGTCAAACAAATAAAATCTCTACAAAAATATGAACAATAAAAAATGAAGAGAATAACAATCGGTTTGATATTTTCAGAAGAGCGATTCCCACCGTAAACCTCTCAAGATTCTCTCTCTCAAAGACTCCACATATCCTTTAAATAGGACACATGCGTCTTTCTTCCTTGAGTCCTGACAATTAGGATACCTCAGACCATTCGGCCTGAGACAGCTTTCCAATCTTTCCTTCCTTCCTTCAAAAGACCTTCAGGATGCTTTGAGGTTTAGGAGATGAATATCATTTTGTGGCGCTCTCCCCTTTCGATAGTGTCATGATGAATTCTCGCCTCACAATCTGTAGCGGGAGTTCTCTGTCACCATAACAGATTTAATTATGGAGCCTCCTTCCATTTCGTCCTCTGCTCTAAACTCCTTCTCAGATTAAAACCTTTTCAGGGTCGTTGCTTGAAATGACCTTTCTATATTGTATTTTCCTATACTATAAAGATGATTATAAATGACATTTTTCAAATTCTCTCTCTCTCTCTCAGCAAAAAATTTCAAAGCATCAGCTCCGAAATTCTACTCAAGAGATAATAACTATTTATTATGCAAGAGGATATTGCAGAAACGGAAAAAATTGCAGATTCAGACACAAAATGAATAATTATGATGAAGGAAGATCAAATATTATGGAAAAGTTGGATTTTTTAATGTCAGAATTTCTGGAAATGAAAAAAAGAACAACATACCAGAACAGGAAAGAGACATGGGAAAATCCTTATTACTACCAATATTAAATGAAGGAGAAAACACGCAAACCATCATAGTGATGAATGCGCAGGGTTTTAGTTACGAGTAACTCAAAAGAAAAATAGAGTACTTAGAAGAACTAACCCAAAATGAAAAGAAAATAGATATAATGAATATAAGTGAAACTGGTATTCCCAAGAGACTGGGAATGATGATCAAATAAAAGGGTTCCAAACTTATAGATCAGATAGAAAAAATAGGAATCAAGGGGGAACCGCAATATATGGGAAAGACAAAAAACAAGGAAAAATATATGAGAAATATAGTAACTCAGAATGTGAACTAATAGCGGTAGAATTTGAATCTGAAAAATTGATGAACATAGTAATATATAGACCTCCTAATACTAAAGAGTTTGACTTAATAATTGAAAAATGGATGATATATGTAGAAATCACAAGGACTAGACTATTCTCCTATCTGGTGACTTCAACTTCCTTTCGTAGAATGGAAAGAAACGAATAGGAGACTGTGGTTGTACTTATACATATAAAAAAGAGAGTAATAGTAGTGCAGAAGATAAGAGGCAATTTGAAAAGCTATTAGATATGCTACTAGAAATTACAAATTCAACAAATAAATTACCTGCCAACAAGAAAGGAAAATACTTTAGACCTAGTATTTGTGAACGAGATGAATTATGTTAAAGAAATAATAGTTTTATAATGCGAGTATTTCAGATCATAATGTCATAGAATTAACAGTTCATTCCAAAGCAAGTGGAAAATAGAGATAAGCAAGAAATGAAAAAGTGGGAAGGATATGGAAAATACAACTCTACAGTAAAAATATAAAATGGTCAGAAATTAATGAAGAATTAAACAAAGATTGGGATAACATTTTCGTAAGTGATGACATAAGGGTAAATACGGAGATATTATATAAAATATTGGGAGATAGTGGATAAAATATATACCGAAGAAGAAAAGTAAACATCATTCATGCATACCAAGAGACAGAAAGATCTTGTTCCAGAAAATCAGAAAGTGGGAAAAAAAGGTCTTGCAAAAGAAAAAAAATGCGTGGAAAGTTATAGAACTAAAGTAAGATAGAAAATGCAGAACAAAAGATTATACAATCAAAAGAAAATGAAAAACGGGACTTGGAAGAAAAACACTATTAAATATCAAGCAAAACCCCAAACTATTATACTCATATGCGAAGAAGATGAATATATGAAGAATAGAAATAGGCCCTCTGAGAATTGAAGGGAGATTAACGAATGAAAAAAAGGAAATTTGCAACATACTGGCAGAACGATATAAGAAAGAATTCACACCCTAGAATAGATAATGAAGATAATGATATAGAGAAGGACGAAAATAGTGAATATTTAGCTGACATAGAATTAATGAAGCTGATATTGTGCAGGCAATTAATGAAATTAAAAATGGAGCTGCTGCAGGGCCGGATGGAGTCCCTGCTATTTTGTTAAAGAAAGTAGTTCATTCTATCGCAAAGCCACTTGCAATATTATTAAGACAAAGTGTAGATACAGGCAAGATTTTATGATGAGCACAAATTAGCATATATCACCCCTACTTTCAAAAGTGGATCAAGACTAGAGGCAAGTAATTATAGGCCTGTGAGTCTAACATCACATAATATGAAAGTGTATGAAAGGGTAATAAAGAAAAATATTATGAAACATTTAATAAAAATAATTGTTTAATATAGGACAACACGGTTTCGTACCCGGAAAAAGTACACAAACCCAACTGTTAGTCCACCGTGAGAACATATTCAAAAATATGAAAGCGGAAATGAAACAGATGTGGTTATCTAGACTTTGCAAAGCTTTTTGACAAGTAGACCATAATATATTAGCAAAGAAAATTAGAAAACACAATATCATAGATAAAGTAGGAAGATGGTTAAAAGAATTTTTACACAACAGAAAACAGATAGTTATTGCAAACGATGAGAAATCGGATGAAACCAAGGTAATATCCGGTGTGCCACAAGGTACGGTGTTAGCTGCAATATTGTTTGTTATTATGATTGAAGACATAGACAGTAATGTTAAGGATTCGGTAGTGAGTAGTTTCGCTGATGACACAAGAATAAGTAGAGAAATTACTTGTGATGAAGATAGGAACGCTCTACAAAGAGACCTTAACAAAGTATATGATTGGGCAGAGGTAAAATAGGATGGTATTTAACTCTGATAAATTTGAATCAATAAATTATGGAGACAGAGAAGGAAAGCTATATGCATATAGGGGACCTAATAATGAGACAATCACAAATAAGGAAGCAGTTAAAGACCTTGGTGTGATGATGAATAGGAACATGTTATGCAATGATCAAATAGCCATTCTGTTGGCAAAATGTAAAGCAAAATGGGAATGTTGGTTACGGCACTTCAAACAAGAAAAGCTGAACACATGATTATGCTTTATAAAACATATGTTCGTAGTCCACTTGAATATTGCAATATGATATGGTACCCACACTATCAAAAGGATATTGCACAAATAGAGAGTGTACAAAGGTCCTTTACAGCTAGAATAGAAGAAGTTAAGAACCTAGACTACTGGGAAAGGACTACAATCCTTAAAATTAATATAGTCTAGAAAGGAGAAGAGAACGCTACATGATAATTCAGGAGCATGGAAACAGATCGAAGGATAACAAGAAAATATCTGAACTAAAATATCAGAAAGAGCAAGCAGAGGTAGATTAATAGTGCCCAAAACTATACCAGGAAAAATAAGGAAAGCACACAGAACATTAATCCACTACGCACCAGCATCGATAATGCAGCGTCTATTCAATGCGTTGCCAGCTCATCTGAGGAATATATCAGGAGTGAGCGTAGATGTGTTTAAGAATAAGCTCGACAAATATCTAAACTGCATCCCAGACCATCCAAGATTGGAAGATGCAAAATATACCGGAAGATGTACTAGCAACTCTCTGGTAGAACATTAGAGCGCCTCACACTGAGGGACCTGGGGCAACCCGAACGAACTGTAAGGTCTGGTAAGGTCTCTCTCTCTCTCTCTCTCTCTCTCTCTCTCTCTCTCTCTCTCTGTGAATGAATATTAAAACCTGCTCCTAGAGGTAAGCGAGCACACGATGTCTCCTCGGATAGACTAAAAAGTCTTCGAGACATCCTAATCATTGTAACTCTCTCTCTCTCTCTCTCTCTCTCTCTCTCTCTCTCTCTCTCTCTCTCTCTCTCTCTCTCTCCTTGTGTCTATAAAACGGAACAGTTTTAAAGTGGCTAAAACTCGTTTGGAGTCAGTCAAGGAAACCCAAATCTCTATCTCTCTCTCTCTCTCTCTCTCTCTCTCCCTCTCTCTCTCTCTCTCTCTCTCTCTCTCTCTGACTGGATATCTAAGAGATCTAAGTGAAAGCCATAAACCTGGAATGGTGGTGGTTTCCAAAGACGCGCAGATAGATACGTAGCTAATGCAGAGTTGAGGTTCCTGGAGCAAGAGACGAGATCCCTTCCCTCTGATGTATTGCTGATTAAACCATTGTTCCCGGCGCCTCCATTGTGCCTCTCTCCTTTCAGGATTTATAGTCAGCGGATGTTACTGTTTTCACTTGTCAGTGTCACGGAAAAAAAAAAAAAAACAATTGAATTCAAGATAATACTGTCATGGGAAATGACGCGTTCCCTACACTTGTACGCGTTGTCTTAAGTGCGTTTACGAATCCGTATTAACGAAATATAATCTGTTGGTATTAGATTTTCGTGATCTCCAACCGCATTTTCTGTAGCACTTGAATATTATATCAGGTTTTTTGCTATTAAAGTTTACTGCCTTTGGGAATACCAATAACAAAAAAACCTTCAAATATTAATTGTACTTTTGATAATATTTGCAATTCGAAACCCTAAAGACGATAGGAAAGCAGTTTAAAGAAAAAAAGTTATATAGTATTCCCTTGTAATAGGAATTATTTAGCATTCGAGACCATGTCAATTCTTGTGGAATCGACTCGCCTTTTGTCTCTGGGAGAATATTTTAAAATATTACGATTGAATATCAGTATAAGAGCAGTAGTTTTAGGAGATCACAACAGAATATTACTATGAAAGAAATAATTATAGAAGAGTCTTGGGGACTCTGACTTTAATGACAATAAAGAACGTGATTGTTCTTCATAGTCTTCAGTAGTAACGGGACCACTAAGCATTGGTAAGAATATGATGAAAAATTAGATCTCTGGGCCCGTATTTATCAAATCTCGCAAATCCTTTAGAGTACTCTTAAATCATTAAAAGACTCTTAAAGTTATGAAAATTTTCAAGAAAATTTTACGAAGCCTCTTACGCGCTATGAGTACTCATATCTCAGGCCGAGATTTAAGAGTGGTGGAGGGGTCTCCTAAGTACTTAGGAGTTTCTCATAGCGGTAGTCACAGACTGTAAACATGGCAGACGAACAAGAACACCGCGTTCGCCGCCCGAGGAATTTCGTCCAAGACTGGATATATTCGATGTGTATGACGACAAGTGAGTTTAAAAAAAGATATAGAGTTGATCAAAGTAGCCTCATGTATCTGGCTGACTTGATCAGAGATTGCCAACCGCACAGAGAGGTTTTCTGCGGTTTCTAACACATCAGTCTCTCTCTCTCTCAAAATTAATGGATTAATTAATTTGATCACATATATTGGCGCAGGATTAGACACGAAGGGTCAAGAATGGAATGAAAATGAAAATCCTTAGAGCTTTTTTTGGTTAGTAGCGAGAGAGGAAATAGCAAAGGCCTATAGTACTAGTGCTTCACCTCTTTCATGTCTATAATTGTGTGTAATATATATATATATATATATATATATATATATATATATATATATATATATATATTATATATATATATATATATATATATAATATATATGAATATATATATATGTATATATATATATATATATATATATATATATATATATATATATATATATATATATATATATATACATATATATATATATACATATATATATATATATATATATTATATATATATATATATATATATATATATATATATATATATATATATATATATATATATATATACTATATATACTATATATATATATATATATATATATATATATATATATATATATATATATATATATATATATATATATACATGTGTGTGTGTGTGTGTGTGTGAGGTTTTATCTTCCTTTTCCACGAAGATAGATATAAAAGGTTATAGTTCACAGGGGAACAGAAAAGCAGAAATTCCTTGTAGTTGTTTACAGTACATTCAAAGTAAAATATAAGAAACAGAAAAATAAAAATAAGCAGTTAGATAAACATTGGTCATTGACTTACAGGAAAATCAGTGGCTTGTAATAACCTATTTATTTTAAAAGATTTACAACCAGTTAGAAGGTTTCAAAACCCAAAAATATGTGTTAAAACAATTCATTCAACAATTAAAATATGTTCTTAGCGAAAGGACAACATTACTTAGTTTGCACCCAGTACTCGGGAACAATTCCACAAAAATGGCGTCATTACATGATTGAATATGGACATTAATAGCATTGGTACTATATATTTCTCCTAATACTATATTTGTGCTGACTGTTTTTCGCACCTCAAGTTCCTTTTTCGACTGCTTACATGAACATGGGATCTGATATTATATATGCCTTCATCATATTAAGGACTATTTCTTATAAGATTGTTGTTTTTTGGGGAGAAAAAATATCAAAGCCAAACCCAGCACTTCCAAAGGATGTACAATGCTTTCAAAGGGTTTTTATTTATCTTTTATTAGAGAAAGTATGCGATATTTTACAGTTTTAACAGAATTACATTCAGAATTTTATCTGATGAGAGTATTATTGTCTTTCTTGTAACAATACATAACCAGCTTAGATTCTAGACATCTTTTTTTATATTTTAATTATATTACATACTTGATTTTACTATGTACATACATACATATACCCATACATATACACTGTATATACATACTCATTTCACTTACCTATTTATCTGTAGTATATAATAAAATTCCAAGTAACTACGTGTAAAATTAGAATAAATGTTTTTAAATTACTTACACAATACATACCTATTTCTGTATATACTTTTTATTGAAATACGTTGGGTTGCTCTAGTTGGTTTAGCATCAGAATGCGGGTCGACTCGGGAATAGAAGCATTAAGTTTTTTGGTGACGTCTTCCCATGTGTCTTGTCTCATCTTGGCCGTCACCTCCGTGTTGAATTTTTTCCACTCTATTACAGCCCTGTTTTCGTCTATAAGCTGCAACAGACGAAGGAAGACAAGCGTCTTGCCTCCAATTTGCCTTCCTCTGCCTCTTGGGTTTTGGACTACTACTCACAGGCACTGCAGTTGGTGTTGAATCCATTTCTAACTAGTAGGCTATAGCAGAGCGAAAGCCGGGCGAAAACTATGGTCTGTTTGTTGTTTGAAGCGTCCGCCAAAATTACAAAACAAAATATAGGTACCCGGAAAATAAATACTTTTGAATTTAACAATAATATACAGATCACAAGGTTAATATCATAATTAGTATATATGCATACATACATACATACATACATACATAAATATATCCAGATGTGTAAGCGAGGAAAAAATTCATTCATGTTCTCAACTGACGTTTCCTGAATTTCACTTCAATCTCTTCTGTTGTCTGTTTCCTCATATTTATGCAATTCATAGCCTTCCCTTTAAATTATCTCTATCAGGTGGCTGATTTCCCTTCGGAGTCCTCTCGGGTTCATTATACTCAGTCGACTCTGTCCATAATAAAGGTTTCCAGGTGAAGATTGAAATAGAGAGAGAGAGAAAGAGATCCGACAGCGGTCTACAGCGTCGTAGGTTTCCCTTTTGGCCTTCCGCCACAACCGTTATTTTGGAAAGGAATATCCGGTGTTGTCCATAGTGCCAAATCGCCTTCAGTTATTGAGCCGTATTGGTGTGGATGATGAGTAACTCGTCCGTTTCCTGCTGAACTGCCATTATGGGTCACAGGCAAGTGGCGGTGCTCTTCTTTTATTCCATATATATATATATATATATATATATATATATATATATATATATATATATATATATATATATATATATATATATATATATATATATATATATATATATATATATATATATATATATATTATATATATATATATATATATATATATATATATATATATATATATATATATATATATATACATTATTTTTTGGCACAATCTTTCTTTTATTTCAAAGTTAATGCAGATGTAGTCTCTACAATCTGGTTACTACATTTCCAACATCTTCAGTCTTCAAAGCTGAAGACTTGAAGGACAAAGTAAGATGGCAACTATGTTACCATAGTTATTGGTCCCTAAGCATGGAAGCCTCTCAGTGTCAAACTGGGCTGAACTCTTAAGTGGCTCAAAATGGCTCTCTCTGTTGAT
>NC_087211.1:9573060-9575277 GCF_015104395.2 Macrobrachium nipponense | reverse complement strand
AGATATAGCTTGTGAATAGTTCGCAGCCTCCAACTTAAATCCTGAAATCAATTTTAGAGCATCTCCTGTAAGTAAAACTTTGCAGATATGAAAAAATTTCTGAATCGGCTCTAAGTCCACTCGCTGGTGTACCGACACATTGTACAATTCCCAGAAGGAATTCCACTCCAACACATCTCCATTGTAAGTGGGGAGATCCAATTTTGGCAATCTAACATTAGTCTTCGGTGTGGTCGGAGGATTTCCAGGAGAAACCGCTTCCTGACATCGCTGTGATGGCATTGATCAACTTATAACCAATGTTCTCCAATTACTACTTCATATTCTGCTTGTTCTTCCACCTCATTCATTCGATCTTCTTCAGTGGTTAAAGCCAATATCTTTTCATTCAGGTCTTTTGCACAATCTTCATTTGTTTTATGAATAAATCCTTTGATTGAAGACAATGTATTGACATTACCTGCGGCAATAGCAGAGTCTATCTTATTTATCCATTTGGTGATCACACCCTTGTAACCCCCTCGTGACCTCACCAAAGCTTCTCTTTCTGCCATTTTTCCAATGATAATTATCAAACCAGCTAAAACCAACACAAATTTCCAGACTTTCAACAATTTCATCCAACAACTGTTTATACAAAATACAAATATTCAACAATTTCAGCAAATTTTAATTTAATATATATATAACCACCCCATTAAATACAATTAATCAACACACTTCAAGAGAAATCACATTCAGAACTTATCACAATAATTATATACAGCTATAAACTAATGCAATGCAGATGCGTATTCCCTCATCCCCACCCCACTTGGTCCACTTGTGTTATTACCATTCTCCTGAATCAGCATCACTGCTGACTCTTTCATATATCTTTTTTGCTAGTGTTTCAGAGGCTTCTTGAGTCAAATGAACTCCATCATTGCCTAGATCCTCTTCAGTAAGACCATTACCAATGATATAATAATTGGTTGACTTACGTAACCTTTGGTTCAACCTATTTCGACCTTTTCGATATTCATCATAGGTTACATATCTCAGGGTTGTGCGGGGTTCTACAGTGACGATATAGACTATCTTGACTCCATCCACATTGGAGATATCATTTGCTAGTTCTATGATATTATTTCGAATATCACTTGTTGATTCAGCATCTTCACTATCTAGATCATTACTTCCTATAAAAAGTACAACTGCCTCTGCTTCACTCCCCTCTACTTCTTCAGATGAGATATCATAACAAGTAGCACCACCTTTTGAGCGTGTTATAAAATGAAGGTTTTCCTCTTCTTCATTTATTTCATCAAAGGCATTTTCCATTTTCTTACCTGAGAATGTCCTAGGATCAGCACTATGCGTTTTTTTTTTCCTCACTTTCATTATCTGATATGTCAGACATTCCTACGTCTGATGTTTCTATGTCCAACATTGTTAATAATTCACCAAACTGTTCACTAATGGAGAAAAATAGACCAAGCAAGGGTGTAGGAAGGAACTACCTTATAATTACTTAATGCATTATGTTCATTATTTTCAACAGCACAACTAGATTAAATTCCCATAGAATTTTCGTTTAAATAAACTTCAACTTAGCTGCTCGGTCATTAACAAGATGGCCGCCAGTGCGACAAAGTTATTCTTGATTAATGTGCCGAGACTAGCTTAACCCAACAATGAATGCCCGATCATTGACAAAATGGTCGCCAGTGCGACAATATTATCAATGTCGACGCAAACTCACTAATACACAACTCGAAAATTTCACTTTCAACTATTAACGAATTACCAAAATTCAACAACTTTCCAAAATTATTATTTCAATAAAAATCACAACTAATGAAAATCAATTTTCATACTTAAATGTTCTCAATTAGTGGCAACGATTAACACTGATCAATTCAAAATGTACAAAGCATATATGATTTTCAATCACTTAAAAGTTCATTTTTTTATTTTTTTTTCCACAAATTTCAACCTTCGTCGTTGTAAATGGTTTAATAGCCGTTAAACATTTATGACTCTAAAGAGAACGAAATTACTAATTTAAATTTCACACTCGTGATTTCCTACTACGATCGATAAATACAATTAATCAAAATAGAGTGCAATTACAAAAGGGAACGATAATATCTTACTCAATTTTCCTCATATGATTTACGGCATAAAGTTACGGCGTCAACGTTTTCTAAATTGCCAATACCATCCTAGCCATAA
>NC_087211.1:9558060-9568060 GCF_015104395.2 Macrobrachium nipponense | reverse complement strand
TTTAAACAAGGACTTGATGGTCATCGGGTTACATGGGATCAATTTTAAGTTGACTGCGGTGGTATTTTGCTTACAATAAATCTCAGTTCTTGATAAAAATGGCTATCATAGATTAGGGGGACACTAGCGTACAGATGTAGTTTTGGTACCGTTGGCAGTTCAAACTTTGGGTGGAAGATATTATTTAGAAATTTTCGCATTGTTTGTAAAAGAGTTCTGATGGAAAACAGTTATTTACAAAGTATTGATGGAGAAAACGTAATTTCTTCATGCAAACGTATTCCACCCGGATGTTAAAGTAAACGCTCTGTGAAAGAGAGTAGACAGGGAATTTAACTTGAAATTAAAAAGCAGTGCTATAAAAGTTAGAACCCAGACCAGTAAACGTTCTCTTTCTAAAAACAGTGGTATTAAAATGTTCGTCAAGTCTAAAACCAACACATTAAGGAAGGGCAGTTTATTTTCATTTCCATATTCAATTGTGAACTTAATATTTGGATGCATTTCATTGGCAAGTTCGAGGAATTCGTATGCCGATCTTTATTTCTAAATAAACAGGAATGTGTCATTAACATATCTGCTGTAAAATAGAGGTGACAAGCCAGAGGGCAGCCGTCCCAGCAACTGCTCAAGTATTTCCTTTGCAGGAAATACTGGCATTACAGAAATACAGCTATTTGTGAAGAGAAATGTAGGAAAGGGAAAATTTCAAACTTTAGAAATATGTGCCAATAACGATGCTGCTTCCTCTCCTGTTTACTCCACTCAGGTCATTTCTCCAGCAAAACCACCCAACCACCATAGAACAAGCAGTTGACAATAGAAACATTCCCCCACGAAGATCAAGACGAATTCTGGAAAGGACGAGGGCTCAACCGCCTGATCATTCATAATATGAACTAGCTTGTTACCTAGCCGTTGTTTTTCAAATGTCTGTGCTCTTACTTGTTAGTTCCTTGAGGTGACATATCACCTTTAGTGAACAAGACCACAGTTTGATGGTCGAAAGCTTTAATCCTGTACAAGATATATATATTTTAAACTACAAGAGGATTTTACTTCATTGTGGATTGTATCCCCTATATTATTATATATAATATATATATATATATATATATATATATATATATATATATATATATATATATATATACTACACATATATATACAAATATATATATATATATATATATATATATATATATATATATATATATATATATATATATATATATATATATACATACACATATATATACAATATTATATATATATATATATTATATATATATATATATATATTCATACACATATATATACAAATATATATATATATATATATATAATATATATATATATATATATATATATATATATATAATACACACACGTATGATAATAAATGCTACTGTTGCATTCATCTATCTTTTCAAACGACCAGTTGATGGAAATGATGAAATATGCAGAGATATGGAGGTGAATCAGAATTTATTCGAATATCGCCAAATTCAAATTTAGGCTTTACTGATATTTATTGGGTCCATTGACAGTCGAAAGCATTTTCATCAGGTGATGTGGGAGGGAGGGTAAAAGTGTAGATTGGTATAGTATTTTACTATTTACGAAATCAGATATCGCATGCTACTTTTACGACTTTATATTTTTATTTGATGGTCTAACATGATGTTCACTTTTTTGCTTTTTTTTTTAAGATTTCGGGAATACTTTTATTTCGATGTCGGGCATAATATTTTAATATGTGATAAGTGTTCGTAAAAGTATGATTCTACATGCAAACCCTGTAGCATATCACTTTTCAAGAGACCACACAAATAGAATATTGTTTATTTTTTATTAAAAATCGTTCGGTACTAACCTTCACTTTGAAAGGAGCATATTAATATTCATAATCGTGATAAGTGTTTCAGAAGAGTGCAATTCTCCATACAACCCGATATCATTTTCAGTCTTGAAGAGACAACATACAGAATGTTAGCTTCTGCCGAAGCCTGGAAACCAAACTAGCGGGATATCCTCGTACTTCAGTCTGCTTCGCTCCGAGTTTATATCTCGCCGTCACTGTTGCAAAAAACAAAAGCACATCGAACCGTTGCATCTTCCCATTCGTTCGGGACGTTACGGCCTTAACGGAAAAGGACGCGGAGATATTTTGAAAAACCTGCAGTTTCTTCTCTTGCTTTTATAGGGGACGTTATCCGGGCATTGATTTTGGATCCGAAAAAAAAATAACATTGCAGATTTTTGATTTACAATAGTGAAATTTTCCTCGATTACAGTTAAAACTTGTACAGAAATATCATTGAACATGGCTGAAAGTCCCCCCGGTTGGCTGTTAACAAAATTTTATGTTTAATTACTAATATTTTTTTTTCAAGTAAGTGACTAAAGAATTTCTTGTCATTTAAGCTTTGGTATAAATCTAACGGGTTACAAAACGTCTGAAAGCTTGTCAGTCATAGCATTGTTTAGCATAAAAAACTATAATCTCTGAGAATACGCTCACCATCTCTCCTGCATGTGAATATCTTTGGCTATTGCTTAATAATAATCAGATTATGTAAATGACATCCTTTGTTAACAATATTTCGCCATCTTCAAATAAGTTCCTGACACTGACATCGTGCAGTAAGCAGTCAGTCAAGTATTAATGAAATCGTAAAACTAGACTATCAAAAGGGCAACACTCTATTTCTAAACACATTTCCTTCAGATATAAATATTGAAAGCTACGAAGCAGAATTTAACGAAGATTCTTCAGAGGTTTACATAAGACACAGTCGACAGGAGACCTTCCCTCCATCCCCAGCCCCAACCCTAACCCCCCCTCCAAGCACATGCGCCGGTAAGATCCTGATTAATGATAGGAGTGATCCGCGTGGGTAAGTCCACTTTTCACAAAGACACAAAAGAATGGGAAGATGAATATTTGAGGAAGACGGCCTAGCGATTCTCTAGAGAGAATGAGTCGAGGGAATTAATTGCCCCATAACTGTGAGCAAATCTGTTCCTTTACTGACGAAAAATCAAAGCTAGTATTATGAACAAAGAAAGAAGGTATTTTTCGAGTTCCAAAGATTAATGAGCCATATTACGAAATGTTTTCCATGGACATAACAGCTTTTTGTAATTTTTTTTATTTCCTTCACTGAATTCACAACTCACCTTGGCATGAAATGATGATGAGTCAGAAAAACAAGGAACGTACTTTTTTTTAACGTTTCTAGACCAGACAGAGGTGTTCTATAATCGTCGCAATAAGCTATATCCTAAAGAGGTCTATAAATTTCGCGTCTTCTGATAGCCATTGTCGGCTGAGATTGTGCCTTCATTTCATTTTAAACTCCCATTCGAGAAGATGGTGAGAGACGAGAGACAATAACAAGGGGGAAATTTTCATTTGATCTGATGGCGAAATGTCTAGTCAGTTCAGAGGTGTTCAAGTGGAAGGTTTCATTCTGTTGAAAAACCTTCCCCCAGATAATTATCTTCGTCACATTTATAGAAACAAACTTATTCCTGGTATTTGACCATATCAACATTATTTGTGAATCATAATTACTTTCAACATTATTTGTGAGTAGAGCATTATTTATAAAATAGCAGCAGTCATCACAGATGATGCCTGAAATGCATTCACAATGTTTTTACAATATTATTCTGTTTACAATATTACACAAGAGATTTTTGTGATGATGTATAAAGCAGTGGATATAATTCTGGGTTGCATATACGAGCTGTATACTTGTATTGCACGAGCCCCGGTTATTTATTTGCCATGCCCCTAGGTTAGGTTAGATTAGGTAGGTTAGGGTAGTTCAAATATGAACGTGATGGACTGTTAGGGTGTGGGAAACATACAGAGATTATTTTCGAAAGATTCTATGGTTAGTTTCCAAGATATGACGTCCCTCTTTTTCAGGGAAGCTGGCGCGGTAACTTGGTTACAGTTCGGGAATATGAGTCCGTGTTTCCAGTCTCTCTCCTATAACTCTGTTTGGGGAGGGGAACATCTGCATAATCTCTGGCTTCACACATTAGTTCGTGACAAAAAGTCTTTATAAAGTGAGCCACCTTCACTGAATAAAACGTAACAAAACGAAATTTAAATCATTATACAAATGATTTAAAATAATGGTGGGGCGATTCGTTTGATTTCATGGCTTCCTGTCAGACACGAAATTGTTTCACATTATGGTTTTTTCTTACGCTTATTACGAGATATTAAAACCTCTCTCAGCATCATTTAACGACTACGACCGTCTTTTGTAACGCAGCTTCCAACTCACGACATAAACGCAACAGAGCTAAATTTAATAGTATTTAACGCTGGATGTAGATGTGAATAGCATCATCAGTATGTCCAACTAAACAGCATTCATATCCCGTCCTGCCCAATTTCCTACGTGGGTCGTTTCAATTTTTACGGCAGCAGTTTGTCCTAAGTCAGCTGGGGCTAAATCTGTGTATGTAAATTCAGAGAAGCATCAAGGAACCCAACAAAAGCAAAAAAGAAGCCCGGAAGCATTAACTGAAAATTGATTGTTGGTATAGGCTCTAAATGTTAAGCTGCCATTCGTGCTCAAAATTACGCCCAGTTCTGGTAGCGTTATGTCCTAAGATATACAAAAGGACTATCCAGCTTTCACCTCTGGCTGGCTGCCGAAGTACTCGATGGAAATTGGGTAGACGATAAAGCCTTTATCGTTTAAGATAATTTAGATAGTTGGTTAATGATTACATATAAGGAATTATTTCACCATGGCCTCTGCGTTTACATATTGGATGGCAAATAGAAAATTATCCAGGAAAACAATGTTGATCAGTTTGAATGTACGCAGAGAATGCGAGGGAAAGGGTCCGCTAAGTGAGTCGATGGGAGTAGATGGGGACTCTGCTACTGATTGTATGGATGTGTGTGTGTGTGTGTGTGGAGAGAGAGGAGAGAGAGAGAGAGAGAGAGAGAGAGAGATGATTTTTCTTCTGATGGATGGTTTTCGCACCAGGCATTGTTTGCTGAATAATGCCAAAAAGGAGGGAGGAGGAAGAGGAGAAGAGAGAGGAGAGAGAGAGAGAGAGGAGAGAGATAGAGAGGAGGAGAGGGGAGAACCTGCGCAGATAGAGAGAGAGAGAGATTAATCCTCCCTCCTCCCTGAGATATTCTCCAAAGAGAGCTCTTCCATTTATCAGAGTGGCAATCATTATTATTCGCGTTACACGGAGTTATACATTATCAACTTTGAGCCTCGAGGCCTTAAGAAACCAGGAAGTGCAAAGCCACATTTTTCTTCGATGAAAAAGTGTGAAAGAGTGTCCCCGACCAGGTACGGGTTTTTTTTCTTAGCAAAGTATTTGACTTAATATTTAATATGTTTATTATTGATAAATATAAATTGATATATTTTTGTTATAGATAAATAAATTTTTGAATAATAATAGAAATATTAAATATCAATATTTTTGTCATTGACAGCAAATATAGTACGTCTATATACATATACATATATATATGAATAACTTGATCACGAAGTATATATAAAACGTGATGCTATGTATAAATAAAGGTTTTTTGCCACGCAGGAAAAAAATGCCAAAGCGAGATAGCCAAGTACTTTCGGTCCTGTTCGGACCTTTACTGAGCAAAAAGGCTGATGTTACAGAGAAACAACATAGTCAAAAGAAGGCTTATAGATACAAAACTGACACTACAAGATTAGCAAGCAATAAGGGCGATTTTCACTCTACAGAAAAGAAAGGGAGCCAGCCGCCGAGGGAAGCCACACCTTGAAGGATACCTGCAGTAAACAAGTGATTTATTTTCCCAGAAAACCAGTACATTTTGAAAAAAAAACTTGGGACGGGATCATACAATAAATAATATCATGAATTTTTACACAAATTTCCCCCCCCCCCCAAAAAAAAAAAAATTATTTATTTTTATTATCTATTATTTTTTATTTAATTATTAATTGATTTGCTTTTAGTTGTTTATTTAGTTTAATAACATTGGATTTTTATTTATTTATTTTTATGCTTTTTTTTTATTTTATTTTTATTTATTTATATTTATTTATTTATATAAATGTGTTTTTCGTTAATTCATTTATATCATTTATTTATTTTATTTATATTTATTTTTTGATTTATTTATTTATATAGTCTATTTTGTATTTAATTTTATTATTTTTTATTATTTATTTTATTATTTATTTATTTGATTTTGATTTATTTATTTATATTTATTCATTTATTTTTTATTGATTTTTTTATCTATAATTATTTAAGTATTTATCAATTTATATTTGTTTATTTATTTATTAATTTTTTCTTCTTTATGTATTTATTTAGTTTTATTAATTTTATTTATTTATATTTGTATATTGGATTTATAATAATATTTTTTTATTTTTTCTTTTATTTATCTATTTCTTTATTTATTCATTCATCTTTTGGGTTTATCTAATTTTATTCATTTGTATTTATTTTTATTTATTGTAATTTATTTATTTATTTTTATTTATTTAGTATTTATTTTTATTCTATTACTATTTATCTATTTACCTTTATTTAATTATTAATTTATTTTTTATCTTTATTTATCATTATTTACTTTTATTTGATTCCTTTTATTTTATTTATTTATTTATTTGTATTGACATTTTATTTTTATATATTATCGATTATTTTTTATTTTCATATATTTTATTTATTTTCACATATTTATATTTTTTATTTACTCATTTAAAATTTAATTATTAGCAAATTTCAAATTTACAACTAGAATTAATATTAAGCAGAGATTCTTTTGAAGAATTACAGTTACAGTTACCTTAAGAACGTGTAATGAATAACATTTCAATTAAATTACAATTACTACAAGCCTGCCTTCATCGCACAGCCGCCCAGGGACTGTGAAAAGGTAGGGGTAGGTTAAAAATCTTGTCCTAGCAGACGATGTACCTCCATAGTACATACCTTAGAGTGGTGAGGTCGGGTACTCTCGACCAGACAGTAGGCAGGAACATCTTACGTGGTTGAGGCGCTTCCTTTGTGGACGAATTGGTGCCTGTCAACCGAGCACCAGTGTCATCGAAGCTCGGACTTCGTGGGCAGGAATAGCGACCTCTGGGAGGTGGAACAAATAAATATAGAGCCCTGCGCTGGAATAAGGCCAATACTATAGCTGAAGGATGGATTTCGTCCTTATCATTGCAATGGCAGTAACCGCAGCTGCTTTCTTGGGCATCTCGACCAGGAAGCGGTGTGCCCATGCACTCTGCACGAGGCGCAGAAACTATCGCTGAAATCGTGCTTGGGTCTGTTGATTCGGTTCCAGTGGCTTTATTCTTATTATGTTGGGGAGTTCCATTCTAAGGAGTAGCAGGAGCTTACTGAGAGGGTCCGCTTTAGAGAGGCACTGCTCCGTGGAGTGCCCTTGTTAACTGCAACGCCCACAAGTTTCTTTTCTATTTACCATATTTTATTTACTACCTATATTTTTTTTATTTGCCATACTTTTTTATTTACAATATTTTATTTTACTTCCCAGTGAAGAAGATCCCTGCGACCATTGTTGTTCCAATTTGTTGCCTTTATTTGCAACAAATGCCACGAAATGTGGAAGATATTGCAGCTACTTTTCTCAAAAGGTTGGGCAGGTAACTTTGTGAAAGCAAAATGTTTTATTTTTCCCTCTGCCAATTAGCGCTGGGAATTGTTTCTTTCTCTCTCTCTTTCCAACTTTGGTAATGCAAGTGATTTAAATTCTCTCTCTCTCGCTCGCTCCGTTCAACAGAAATTAGTGTTTCCATTAACAAGAATTAGTTTCCATTTGCTTTCTCTGGAATTTCAACTTCGCGCACGAAATGCTGTTGATCTGGTCTCTCGTGTGTCACTTTCTTATACGTATTTGAACAGAGATCACTCGCTATCACAGTTGAATCCCTGATCCTCTTCTCCTTCCGATAGCCACCAGATTCGCTGAACAGCAGCAGCACCAACTTGCAGTAAAGGCGCTTCCTCGCTGTCGAACTCCTCGGCTCCAGCGGTGTGTTTTTATTCCTCATACCTTTGGACTGTGGAACAGCCTCCCTTCAGAGGATGTTATTGTATAATGAATCTCAAACGTTAAAGTGAAGATGTACGTAATGCATTACTAACCTAAAACAAAAATCCTTTCTTATCTGTATTTTCTTCTATTTATCCTTAATTGACTTATTTATCTTTTTTCTTTTTTCCTCCTCCAAATAGAATCTCTCTTTCTTGCATTTCCAATTACCTTCTGGAATGTTGAATTTCAAGTCAATGCCCCTTGTAGGATTGTTCGATGTGATTAAGGGTTTATCTTCTGAATAATATAATAATAATAATAATAATAATAATAATAATAATAATAATAATAATAATAATAATAAGAATAATAATAATAGATCACTTTCCCCCTTATTTGTAGTATTGTGCTCAAAATGTTCTTATAAAACATTTTCCACTGTGTTGGTAGGACATGTATTGATCGATTAGTTCATTAGACTGCAGTAGGATTTCACGAGAGAGAGAGAGAGAGAGAGAGAGAGAGATAAGAAGTTCGGCGTCCAGTGGACAGAGGGAACCCACGCAAAATGTCAAGGGAAAGGACGGGGCTATCTGCTCATTAAAGGAAAATATCATTAATTAAAATCTCACATGATTACCGCTGACCTCAAAAAACCCGGAGACCGCAGCACCAACTTCAGGTCTTTCAGGGCTTCGTTTCCTGGATAACTGAAAAGTAGATGAAATCTTCCAGGAGCTGGAAAAATTGTGGTGTTCTGAGGAATTTCTCGTTTGGATGAATTAAGAGAAAAAATATTACTAATGATATTTTTTATGAGGGATTTCTTTCTGTATTTTTCATTACCTTTTTTTTACTTCTTTGTAGCCAAACATCAAAGTCTTTGGAAGTTTTTAAGCCATTGCCCCCTTGTGGGCTTGTTTTCCATATGAAGAGGGTTCATCTTTTTAATAATAATAATAATAATAATAATAATAATAATAATAACAACAACAACAACAACAGCGAACAACACAGCAACAACAATAATAATAATAATAATAATAATAATAATAATAATAATAATAATAATAATAATAATAATAATAATAATAATAATAATAATAATCTATTACGTTTGCAGCATGATACTGCGTTAGTGTGATGAGAAGGAGCAACTAGTCAGTAATTAGTTCAACTTATGCTTATATAAATGTAAATTTCTTTAAAAAATGCCGTCATAAGCGCATTTATGTATTCAAATAGCGACTTACTTTAGGACTACAAGAATAAACAAAAAATAAAAATAAAAAATCAGTAACCTAAATGAGATGACATAAACCCGAAAAATATTCACTGAATCTAAGATGAAACATTATATACATAATCAGTATAGTTCTAATTGTTAGCTTAATGGTGAGTCGTGTGTCCAGCATATTACACCGGTCTTTGTTACGAGTCTACAGCACAGACAATTACCAGTCATGGAAGAGGTCCTGACGAAATAAAAAAAAAATGTTTCCATTTCCCTATCTGTATTTATATTAGGAATTCCAAATGGAACGATGCTATTCAAGTGGAGAGAGAGCAGAGGTGAAAACTCGCCTGTTATTTTGGGGTACCTTAGTTTTTGACCGATGAAGTTGCAGGTAAATGGAAATTGAAAACAGAGAATTATTTTTTTCCCGTGAAATAAATAACGACTGCGAATATGGGGCTTTCTGATGAATGAAGAAGGCTTTCGAAGGATCAGTTTGCGAGGGATGAAAAGACTGTGTTTTAATTGGAAGAAAAAAGAATTTTAGGGTTGAAAATCAAAGGTATATATATATATATATATATATATATATATATATATATATATATATATATATATATATATATATATATATATATATATATATATATATATATATATGGTAGGAAAAAAATGTTCTGTAACAACAGAATTCC
>NC_087211.1:9550560-9553060 GCF_015104395.2 Macrobrachium nipponense | reverse complement strand
CTTTACAGAAACTGGAGAGGGCAGATATGATACAAAACGTTCTTGTCACGAATGCTCTTCCAGTTAGCTTTGAAAATTCTGATGCATCTTCATAAAGAAAGAAATGTAACATGCACGTGGTTTTGATCAAAGACATACGCGTACAAGACGAGTCTGTTAAAAAAAAGACACGTACTCGACTCGATCGAAACGGAGGCTGAGCGACAATTAAGATTGACATGTTTTGATAACAACGCAAGACTCAATTCTCTCGCTATCACATGTGTCGACAGATTTAGGAAAGCAAACGGATCTCGCAGACCCTCTAATCTCAAAGTGTTTACATAAAAGTTAAACATTCGTACTTTCGAACAGATAAAGATCTCTCTCTTTTTACGTTATATATATATTCTTTTACAACACGTAATCCTATTCTAAGCTATCTAGGAATCTGAAAAAAATGTTACACAATCTACATGACATTTCAAAGAGGGGAAACATGCATTTGAAAGTAGCAATATATAATAATATATACTATATATATATTATATATAAGTATATATATATATATATATATTATATATATATATATATGACTGGTAGGGTAATGTTATGTTACACAGAATACCATCTTAATAAAAGGAGCCCATAAAAACACCAAAAATATAGAGAAAAAGTACTATATTTCAGAGACTGCTGTCTCCCTCTTTGGGTAGATGAATGAGAAAAGTTTACAGAAAAGGTGGTATTTATACCAAGAGGTCCATCCACAGGCAAGCCAATTTAGTTCACCCCCGCTGATAATCTTCCTTGTCGATCGTATCTGAAATCCTGCTCCTTTTTTGAGATTTCATTATCTACCTCTCTTTTATTAAGGCTGATTCCATCATTTAAAAGAGTCAAGGTAATGACATCTCAAAAGGAGCATGGATTGCAGATACGATCGACAAGGTTTCATTCAACCAACGCTTAAGAAGATTAAAGGAAGATTATCAGCGCGGGGGTGACCTAAATTGGCTTGCCTGTGGATGGACCTCTTGGTATAAATACCACCTTTTTTGTAAACTTTTCTCATTCATCTACCCAGAAGAGGGAGACAGCAGTCTCTGAAATATAGTACTTTTCCCTCATATTTTGGTGTTTATATATATATATATATATATAATATATATATATATATACACACACAAACACACATATATATATATATATATATGATATAATATATATATATATATATATATATTATATGTATATATATATATGTATATATATATATATATATATATATATATATATATATATATATATATATATATATATATATATATATATATATATATATATATATATATATATTTTGTTTGTATTTATCTGTATAAGTATGTTTCTATTCATAATTTTGATGAAGACAAAAAAAATATCTAAGAGAATTCATCCTTTTGATATATATATATATATATATATATAATATATATATATATATATATATATATATATATATACATATATATATATATACATATATATATAGACACCCTTCTTTCATCTTATGAAGAGGTAAAACTAGGTGGTTGAATTTTCCCCCAGAATCGCAGCGAAATAGAAAGTAAAAAAAGAAGTTAAATGAAAACTTCGGTGCATCTCACCTCTGTTGGTTACTCCCAACAGCAGAACTCCCTCCCGCCTTCCGCCGTGTCGGGAGAAGGGAAAGAATTAAGTTTCAGTATCGGATTAAACAGGAAATACTCAGCCTGGGAATTAATCTCTCCATAAACTTTGCTTTAGCAGATTTAATTCATTATTAGTTATCTTTGCCTCCCTTCGGTGCACAAAAAATGGAGCTCGGAAAATCCAGAGGAAATATGCGAGGTTTTATGCCGAGTGATTTTAAAAACGCGAGGTTTACGTTTTCTGTTCATTAAACAAGATGGCAAATACGTTCAATGTTCCCTCAAACTAAGTATAGCAATAGCAGTATTACGCGCAATTCTTCAGGAATATCAGGAAGAGTAATATTGATAACTGCTAACTGTTCTGGAAATGTTTTCTTTTTGATTATACATATTTGCTAATGAGGCTGAATTGGCCTATGAAGATGTTCCACATACACGGATACAAGTAGTTCTTCCGGCTAACATCTTCCATAACACTACTCTCCCGCATTATTTAAAAGACTTCAAGAAAACGCAAGAAGACTTTCTTGGTATTTCAATCAAGAGAGAAGAAAAAGAAAGAAGAAGAACGGGATTTTATTCCCAATTGGCGGAAGCTTCTTCCCTTAGGCCGATGATTCAGCTCATTCCAGCCGGCTGCTTCTGCTCATGACTTTGGCCATTGCCGATTCTAATGAATGCTGACGCCGAGTGCTGGTTTAAAAATCGCCGAGCCTTTGTTGTGCGTTAAAAGAAGCGGACGGCAATAGAGATCTATTTCCATTGCATGAACATTTTTCATTTTCATACCAAAGAGGCCAGCGAAGGGAAATAGATGCTCATGTTTTCGAAATTCCTCCGTCAAA
>NC_087211.1:9508060-9543060 GCF_015104395.2 Macrobrachium nipponense | reverse complement strand
TTTCCATTATGTATACTTAAGCATATTTTCTTGTATGTAAAGGTTTCTATTTAGTACTTTACCTCAGTACAGATCAAGATTATATTTGCGGCCCAGGAACGGCTGTCGCTTAGAAATACAATATTCAAGGCGCTGACTACTTCTTCCCTATCATCGACTTTGTGTCGGTTTGTGTTCTAGAGCTCTAGCGTTTCACGTCTCATATTCAGTCAATCATTTACCCAATCATGATACACACACACACACACACACACACAGGACATACACATACACACACACACACATACACACACACACAAATATATATATATATATATATATTATAGTATATATATATATATATATATATATATATATATATATATATATATATATATATATATATATATACCCTCCTTATTCCCTAAACTACACAAACTGGGACTCTTACCTGTTGCCAACGGTGCCCTGTCTGTAAGATGTCACGAGGCTTATTAAGACTGCGTAAATATAAAAAATACTATTTATTTCCCAAAGCAATTGGTTATAACAAAGAACAAAAAACATTAACAAGTCATAATGGCATAAACACCCAAATCTACCCCTAAGAAACCAGTAAGAAGAACATTCTAACCCTCCGACTAAGGTTACACACTCTCAAACCCCAAAAGTCATATTGTTTGTCTAGTATTAGTCAGGTAGAGAATCCCGTTTCTAATCAATCCATGGAATCGGACCCATCTGTAACAAAGATAATAGTTATAAAAAACATATCCCCCACACACTCTTTTCAAAGTATTTACATAAAGAGAGTATTTCACACTTCTCTCTCTTTTCCCAAAAGGTAACAGTTTTTCTAAGTTTTTATAGAATGTGTCCTACCTTTTCGATGGACGTTTTCTCCCGACACTCGGAGCAACCACTTGACGTTATCTCCTTTGCACAAAGAATGCGTCTTCCACAAGTACCCTGAACCAGTAGGCCTGTAATACACGTACAACGAATGCACATGCCTCGCAAAACGGGGAACGACCTCTGAGACAAGTGCTTGTTCAGCAAATACCTTTTTCTCCAATATGAACTTGCAGCATACCACCCTTCCCGTCTATAGGCGAGTAGAGCTATGTGACTTTTATTATTATATAAAACACTTTTAAACATATTATTAGCCATTCCCCCTCTTTCACAACTCTTTAGACATATATATATATATATATATATATATATATATATATATATATATATATATATATATATATAATATATATATATATTTCACCAAGATACAATATTCACCGCTTCATATGCGAGAATATATCTTAGACTACTTGAACCATATTGATATGACAGAAATCATGATGTCCGGTAGCGGGAAAGAAACCGGACATTATGATTTTCTTTCACATTTCTTTGAAGTTGGATCTCGAGGGCTTTGTAGCGACAAGCGGTATCCAAAAAAGAGCAAAGAATTTGAGAAGGTAAGAGGGCATTGTGGCTATTACATTTACACACACACACACACACACACACACACATACACACACACACACACATATATATATATATATATATATATATATATATATATATATATATATATATATATATATATATATATATTCACATATACAAACATATATTGGAAGTATAACTGTATGCAGGGCTAGGTTTCCAAAATTTGAGAATATGAAAGGATGGTAGTACTAGGCGGTTTAAAATTTAAAAAATTAAAAATTGATGTGAAAGAGAAAGAGGTGGTTTGGCATGGTCTCGCGATTTTGGCAAACGGAAATCTCTCTCTCTCTCTCTCTCTGGGTAAATGAAGAGCAATATTCACGCTCTCCTCCTTCATCTATATGACACCGGACCTGTATTCGGGAAAGCTCACTATGAATATTCACGTGGATTAAACTTCTTCATTACAGCTCCAAAGTTCATGTCGTATTTTCTCCCCCGCATTAAACGACCTGGGGAGGAAAACCTCCCCGTGGAGGGGGTGTGTGGGTTGCCTTTGAAATGTCGAAGTTTCTTCAAACTGGTTCGAAGTAGGTTCGGGATAATGGAAGGTTTTGAAACGGTAAATAAAATGTTATTGATTTTTCACAGAGTTGGGTCGAATATGAAGACTTGCTTAGTAGAGTTTCGATATCTCTCTCTCTCTCTCTCTGTTCAAACAGGTTTCAGTATAAAAACGAGTATGTATATATATATATATATATATATATATATATATATATATATATATATATATATATATATATATATATATATATATATATATATATATATATATATATATACTATACATATACATATACTAATATATATATATATATATATATATATATATATATATATATATATATATATATATATATATATATATATATATATATATATATATATATATATATATATATATATATAAATATAAATATATAGTATATATATATATATATATATATATATATATATATATATATATATATATATATATATTAGGGCTTGTGCCTGTATGATAAGGCGCCCTATGAGGTAATGTTAGACTTGCGATAATCTTAAGCTAAGTCGGTTGGTATTGCACTTCCATCTTCAATGGAGTTCTGGGGGTTTGTAGATCACTTACGAAGTCGGTATTATCTTGTTGGTTATTACGACGATGTGTTAAACTCATGGTTCGGTGAGGAGGTTCTTGTAGAAAACACGAAGTATAAAAATAGATATATTCTTCTGAAGTTTTACATGATGAGATCAGGTATGATTGTACAAGTCTTCTAATAACGATAGCTTGATCGCTTCTGCCAATGATGATGGCTAACTTCTGTTCTCTACATGATAAAGCTTAGGTAAAGAGATAGGAGGTTCTAATGAGGATAGCTAACTCTGTTCTGCTCTGTTCTACATCTCATAACAGTTTATGAAGGAACAGACAGTAGTTCGAACATATGAACATACATACAAATGACATAGTTTCATACGAACACACAATCAAATGAGACATGCTACAGATCACGTAGGCTGTTTGAATTATAGGTCGGGTAGTTGTCTCAAGCAGGGAGCTAGGACTAGGGTTTATAAACAATTGAATGACTACAAGTGACGGCAACGTTATCTTAGCCTACATACTTATTGTATACGTCATTCTTTTAGCGTCTCTATAGTCGATCACATTCCTGCAAGCAATCTTTTATATATATGGACTAACATTCCATATTTTTAATATTGTAAACACTTACATTAGCTCGGTCAGCTACCAAAACCACCTACTGAATATTACTCAAAACTTGACTTGCATTTGACTTATAGGAGTGTGATACAGACACCATGTGAATATAGTATATATAAGTAAATAAAAATTCATGGTGTACATGAATTGATTCAAGTAATAAAATATAAAACAATGATATTGGTAAATAATAGTGATCACGTGATATATAATGATACAGTTTTTCACTCCATCTCATAAGATACATATGCTACAGAAAATACTAATGTACTCTGATAATTGCATAGAATGAAGATTAACATGACCCCCAAAAATCATATTTTAACAGATAAAAAATTTCATATATGAATTGATAAAATTATTAATGTTTATGCTGATTGATTCGTTGTTTTTTATGCTAAATGTTATATATCTGATTCATTAATCAATATACTAACTCATATATAACTGCAGATATTGGTAAGATAAAAGGTAACAGATTGATTATAGGCTACCTGATTTGTTTTATACATATGTATTATGGAATCCATATAATTATGGTATTAATATGTGTGCACTTTAAATAGATTCCTATTGCGTACACGCAAAAGATATATTTCGATTCCGTTATTTATGATCATTTATTTATATTAGATTCCTAGTGCGTACACGCCAAAAAAATATATTTCGATTCTGTTATTTATGATCATTTATATATAGGAGACATGATACTTTATATATAGGATACATGACCGAGGTTATAACTACTTCACTTTTAACTAGCGTTCGAACAACTTTTCGTCCATTACACAGTTTCCAGACAACCACCTAGAGCCCAATGAAACGGCCTATTTCACAGGGTTAAAACAAGGGGAAAATTAAAATTTGCCTGGGCGGGTCCAACGTTCTATTTTTGCGCTCATAGTTATTCTCTTCATCCTAAGCTACACGATTACGTTCGCGATAATAAAAAAAAAAAACATCCCCAGCCACTAGTTCCTTCGCCAGCAAAGTAGAGTTGAATATCCTTCGGGTCGTAATTGTCGGAAGTATGTCCCTTTCGTAGTCGATTTCCGACAGTAGCCGGAGCGTTCCGCATTAAAACGAGATTAAAGACGAGATACGGTGTCGGTCGAAGAAGTCCATGATGGTGCTTATTCCTTTCACATTGTAGGTGGTTGTTACTCGACTGCTGTCGTCCGCAGCGACGAACGATTTTTGAAGTTGCGATGTGAAACTCTCGTACTGCAGGATACTGTAACAGGTTCCATTAATCAGCGTGCAAGTGAAATTATACTTGTCACAAGGGCAAAGTAAATTCAAACGACATCCAAATACAGGGGAGGGAAGAGAGCCATTTAGACCAGACTTAACCCACATGAATTCGCTGATATTTTGGAATTCAAAAAGAGTCCGCTGTACAAACTTTTTTATCCATGGCATTAACAATGAGTGAACCTATCCAGGTCTATGATGACTTGTAAAAATATCCATAATTATAAAAAATAAATAGATATCATTACGAATCTCAAAGAAAATTCGATATTACTGGTAGTAAGTTACTAGACAAAGAAGTGGAAAACGGAGCTATTTGTAAGATTGCCAGGCAACATAAGAGTCAAAGAGAATATTAATCATGATTTCTGTATTTCTCTATGCTAAACTGAAATTAAGTTGTGATAAAATCTGATCCCTATGTGCCCTAACAAAAGTTTCATATTCAATTTTCAATTTTCTTCGCACGCATCCTCTGAGGTTAATTTTTAAAAAAAAAAAAACTTATTAATGGTAGGAGATGCAACGAAAAAAAAAAACAAAAAAAAACCCACTATGTAACTAATTTCTAAATAAACTTTGGGTTTCAAGAAAATGTGACATTTTCCCATGAATGTTTTACTTGAATTGTAATAAGCTAATGTTGCAAGTAAATAATCCATATCCATATCGTGATACTTCTAAATGTCTATGAGGTTCAGAAAAAAATTAATTCATTTTGATGTTATAGAAATTCTATTTCCTTATTTTGTTTATTAGTTTTAAAATGATTGCAAGTTGCATTGCGCATACCGGATAGACACTTGTACCTAACGTCTGCCATTGCCCATGAGAAGTTCGGGCTAAGCATTCCTTTCTCCCAGCAACCTGCTTTGCAGCGCGAGATGAAGCCTGTGCAAGCAAATATTTGAGGTTAAAGGAATCAATGCTGATACGGCAAACGCGACAGACCTTCTAGAACTGATGACGTCGTCACCAGCTTAAGAGTTACGTTACTTGCTGTAAGAGATACGACTTTAGGTATAAATTTTTTGTAATACTCGACCCACACTGAGAAGAATGTCTCAAAAAAAAACAGTACCAAAATTAACAATATATTAGTTTCATGTTGGAAATCTGCATAATTGTAATTATGTTAAATCAAATATTCCTTATTCAAACTAATGAAAAGGGTTTCCATACAAATTCTAGTATATTATATTATTAGCCCTGTATAAGATTCATATAGGATTATTTCATAGATAACATTTTCACTTCTAGACTTCTGACTTTAAAATCCCTTTTATTGTATTTTATTTATTTATTTATTTATTATTATTATTATTTTTTTTTTTTCATTGACTACGAATATAAATCACCGGGACAGACAATATGTCAGTAGGTTTTTGGATATGTGTTTGAACTTTTAGCTTATTTGTCATTACTAAAGCGTTAAGTTAGAGTTCAAATCTTTACGCATATATATTTGGTAATTAAGTAACCTATGGTTACGTTTTGCTTTTTGATTTTATCGTGATTCCTTTTTTATTATAATTTGTAACCCTTCCGACTTCTTAAGGAGTGTATTATATTGACTCCACTTGTATCCATATTTATTTATTTTTTTATATTTATTTATTTATATATTTTTTATATATATTTGATAAATTAATGGTGGCTTGAATAAATGTGGAAAAGTGTTCTAGCGGCGTACCGTATAAGGATATCTTGCGGCATCAATTCTATAGGTACAAGATATAAATGATAAAGGTATTTAAAAACCGCGAGAACCGCTATAATCCAGTTCGGATCCAATATCACGAATGTAACTCGTAAGACATTGACACTTCCTATTTAATTATCAGTTATTCTACAACCGATTGATCTGGGGTGATAAAATATAGTTATTGGTTTTCTTAATGGAAAGGAATTCACACAAACATGTTAAGGAGATTATTATTGATTTACACCACCCGAGTCAGATTATCATGTGTTGAATTCCATGTTTACTGATAGCACTCATAAATATTCCTAACGCACTCAATTGCGGTGTTTGTTTTTAGTGCTATTAATTCTATATAACGTGTCAAGGAACTATTAACACTAAGAAGTGTGTATTTCCTCTGTCAGACTCGTAATTCTGTTAATAATTCTACGTATATTCTTTCAAGGATTGATTTGGCACAGGATAGGCCCCTAAACTGACAGGTATCCTAGTGTATCCCTTGTTTTCATGACACGTGTCACAATTAGTTATGTGCTTTTTATATCTGTAAGCATTGTAGGCCAGTAAAACAGTGACCTTGGCTTTCTGTGGACATACTGGGAGGGAACCATGGATGACGGAATGCAACCAGTTTATGACGATTGGTATGAAAGAGATTACTAATACCTGGTCGTTAGTCATCTGCTGTGTTCTTCGGGTGTTTTCCTCGTCACGGACCTACATATAATATTCATTTGATTACATTATTCTGATACACATACTTTTAATATACTTTTGCTTTAGGGTTTTCTGCTCAAAGTGTTTATTATTTTTGCTTAGCCCACTGCACCCTGTTTCCGTCCGAATGTTTATTGTTTGCTTATTGCTGCTGACTCTGTTTCCGTTCGAAGTGTTTATTGTTTTGGTTATGTCTGTTGACTCTTGCTTTGTTCAGTTTGTAACAGTTCTGCGCTCCAACCCAGATAATCAATGCTCGCGATCTCTTGGGTTAAGGAATTTTCTTTGTTTAGATACGGTTTTTTAACAATAGGCACGGATGTTTCTATATCTTTTAGTCCAATTAATGGTTCTTTGCAGTATGGCTGCGGGATTGCGGGATAATGCGTCAGCTATGATAATTGCTTCCCAGGTAGATATCTTATCTTGGCTCCAAAGACCTGAATGATCATTTGTCACCAAGTTCCTTTTGGACTGTGATTAAAGCCTTTGAAAAACTCGGTAAGTGACTTATGCTCAGTGAGGACTTTAACAGGATAGCCGTAGATTATGAACTTGAAATGTACTAGTGAGTTTAAAGATACCTAGCCCTTCCTTGCCTATTACTGCATATTTACTTTCAGAGGGCTTTAGTTTACGTGAATAAAAAGCTATAGGAAAGAACTGTTTATCATATTACTGACGTAGACTTTACCCCTTGGTCTGAGGCGTCTGTTTGCAATAAAAAAAAAAATTCCTTATTTAAATCGGGGTTTTGTAAGTTAGGTGAGCTGCTTATTCCGCTTTAAGATATCGAACGCCTGTTGATGCTTTTTAGACCATATAAATCTACGCTCTTCTTCGTAAGATCTGTTAAAGGAGCTGTCAGATTGAAGAGTTACATATTTACATACGATTGTAATACCCACTACAGCGCAAAAGTGCTGTATCCCCTTTTACGTTAATAGGTACCTGGAAAGTTATGAATAGCCGACACTTACCATGGACTACTTAAGACCTTGACTAGACACATAAAACCTAGATAAACATGTTCGGTTTTTAAAAACTCACATTTAGATATTTACTCTGAGATTATTTGTCTTTGCGTCTCGTAGCACTAGCTCTAGTTTATGTGAATGTTCTTCTAAGGTATTAGAAAAGATTACAAGATCATCCATATAGGCATGTAGGGTATCCCCTAAAAATCTAAACACATATTGTAATTGGGGTGCAACGTAAGCCGGAGGCATACGTAAAAATTGATAATGTCCCCTGAGTGTGCTGAAAACGGTGTATGAGGTACAATCAACTTAGGTAATGGTATCTGGTTAAGCATTTAAGTAAGTCCAAGTTGGTGAACAAATTTTTTTATAATCTAACAGAGATAAGATGTCGTCGGTACATCGCACTGGAAACTATCGGAAGTCGTTTCCTTCCTTGTTTAAGCGACAGAATCTACGCAGATACGCCAAGTCCGATCTTTTATGGCATGACATTTGAGGGAAAAATTAGATGGGCTTATTTGATTTCCTAATGACATCCTATTACTAACATTTTTCAACTTCGTCATTTATCTCTATTTTGAAATTTCATTGAGAAATCTATTCGAAGGTACGTGAATAGCTTTATGTTTGTCCTTAGACCGTGTTTTGTGTTAAGTTACATCCGTTTTTCCAGAGATCATCGCCAGTGGAGAAACTTCCTGGTATTCAGGTAAAAAGATAAAAAAAAACTTCTGCTGAATCACCTCTGCTTGAATGACTTTACAGATATTACTTAGATAGATTAACAGAGAGATTCATCCACGATGATTGGGCAGGATTAAAAACAAATTAGCAACAATAAAGAAAAAAAATGCAATATTTATAACTTCCCGTATCCACGATATGTATACGTTTGTGGATCACTATATTAACTTGTTGCTGCTAGTCAACCGTTGTCTAGGGCTTTGTTCGCGGAAATCGTTATATTCAGTGTCGGGAAGGATTAAAATTTCATTTCCCAGCAAAGTCTTTTTACACGCACTAAGACATTCGAGGGTGCATGCTTCTCGAGATTTTGCGTGCAAGTGCGACTGCGGTTGTGGAGAATTCTGTTGGGTCATTTGAACAATGTTACGATTTATGAGACAAATGATTTGTTCTTTATATAAGTTATTATTTGATTAACTGTCTCATTTGTTTCAAACGGATTTTAATATGTTTGAAGGTTTATAGGATTTCCCTTTGATAAACACAGCCTTATTTTGCAGGATGTAAGATAATATTTTGTATACCCTAGATGGATCTTACAATTACACTACATACAGATCAATGTTTTTTATAACTATAGAGGTATCTGTAAGCGCTCGCTTATCCGGACTTCTCATTAGGGAAGTTCGCAACAACAGACGGTGAGTCCGTAAATACAGGATATTACGTTTACTAAAGGAATAAAACAAGATATTCAGTTGGGCTTTATCCACCACTACTTATAATAACTTACGTATTAAAAAAAAAACGAAAACCTGCTCTGATTACTTTATACGGTCGTGTGTTTCATAGGAAAATCCTTTTTAATTCAAAGATATTGGCATGTAGAACCAACTCGCTCTTCCCCACTCTGCTAGAGTCGCTTATTGTGTGGAATTTGCTATGCTTTGAACACTTCGGCAGCTTGACTGACCTTGACGCTTGACTAGGTGACCACAGTCACCGAGTTTGCTTGTAGATTCTGAACGGGCTACTGTTTCTATTTCTTTTTGTAATAATTAGGATCCTTCTCTTTATTACCATCGGCAACGTATTGTGTGTTTTTAGCATTATGTTGCTGGTTACGTATAAAACAATGAATGACGAACTATTAGGAACTGAGCGATTACTAATAAGACAAGTTATCACTACTGCATTCAATATTAACTGTTTGTACTTCATTCTTTGCTAAAATTGAAATAGTGAGGATCCTGGTCAGCGCATTTAGCCTGATGAAAGTTTTTTTTTTTTACAGACATGTTATTCCTTGCAATCCAGCCATATTTTTAAAGTTAAGTTGAGTCATTGAGGTTCGATATTTTATATACTCAAAAAACTCAAGGCTAAAACTGCGATCAGGACTTTGCAAAGGAGCATTTATTGTCATGACCCGAAATAGTGTTACCTCTAATTTATATAGATTTGTACGGGTGTTCCACTTGTTTTTTTGTTGTGTTTTCTAATCCACTACGGTGCTTAACGACCTATCCATGCATCTGTATAAATACAGACGTCCACTGCGTAAACGCATATTCACTGTTTAATATGATTTGTTACGTAAGGGATTAATAATCACCAAAATGATAAAATTAACATAGTATATGATTACGATATTTCAGTAGAACTTCTGGAAACAGACACTCAAAGATAAAAACTCGCAGTAGCGAAATCTCAATGATGTAGATATTCTGTAAAAAAAGTAAGATTAAGAATGTCTCGCAACTTCAGCCACAGGAATAACGAAATTCGACCTGCAAAGGAAAACACTCAAAGTTACACCAAATGAATAAAAAATTGTACTTAGCTTGCTTTTGTGGGAAGTCACGGTGTTCCGATAACGACACACGGCCTTGGTCCTCCTTCTCTATTAGCGGATGACCTGTTTTTTGGCTTGAGTTTCCCCCGTGCGCGTTGTTGGGATGATTCGAGCCCTGAAAATCCGATGCTGCAGACGCGTTCGGTTTGTTTCTTGAAGTGCCGGAAACGCTCACTAACGATGTTTCTTGAATGATTCTAATGAGAGACGAAGCTTCCGTTGCCGTAGGAAAAGGACACGTCGGTTTGTTCTTGAAGTTATTCACTAAACGATGATACTAAGTTGCTTGACGAATCTTGTTGTTTTTCTGAAGTCGTTCACTAACGATGATACTAGGTTGCTTGAAGAATCTGCTGCTTTCGTCGTCGTTGACTTCATGATTTATTATTCTGTTTTTTTTCTTCGTAGACGTTGTAGAGTTCTTCTGGTCCACTGCCACCAATATTAGGGCTGTGCCTTGTATGATAAGGCGCCCTATGAGGTAATGTTAGACTTGCAATAATCTTAAGCTAAGTCGGTTGGTATTGCACTTCCATCTTCAATGGAGTGTCTGGGGGTTTGTAGATCACTTACGAAGTCGGTTATTATCTTGTTGGTTATTACGGACGATGTGTTAAAATCATGGTTCGGTGAGGAGGTTCTTGTAGAAAAACACGAAGTATAAAAATAGATATTCTTCTGAAGTTTTACATGATGAAGATCAGGTATGATTGTACAAGTCTTCTAATAACGATAGCTTGATCGCTTCTGCCAATGATGATGGCTACTTCTGTTCTCTCTACATGATAAAACTTAGGTAAAGAGATACAGGTCTTCTAATGACGATAGCTAACTCTGTTCTGCTCTGTTCTACATCTCTATTACAGTTTATGAAGGAACAGACAGTAGTTCAAACATATGAACATACATACAAATGACATAGTTTCATACGAACACACAATAAATGAGACATGCTACAGATCACGTAGGCCGTTTTGAATTATAGGTCGGGGTAGTGTCTCAAGCAGGGAGCTTGGACTTAGGGTTTATAAACAATTGAATGACTACAAGTGACGGCACGTTATCTTAGCCTACATACTTATTGTATACGTCATCTTTAGCGTCTCTATAGTCTGATCACATTCCTGCAAGCAATCTTTTATATATATGGACTAACATTCCATATTTTAATATGTAAAAACACTTACATATATATATATATATATATATATATATATATATATATATAATATATATATATATATATATATATATATATATATATATATATATATATATATATATATACATACATACAAATATACATATATATATATATATATATATATATATATATATATATATATATATATATATATATATATATATATATAATATATATATATATCATATATATATATATATATATATATATATATATATATATATATATATATATATATATATATATATATAATATATATATATATATATATATATATATATATATATATATATATATATATATATATATATATATATATATATATATATATATATATATATATATATAGTATATATATATATATATATACACACACGCATACATACATACATATTACACAAGAGACTGATATCCAAAAATTTTAGTAATGAATTTTTTTGGTATTTTTTTTCAATAGCCCAAAAAAGGTAGAAACTCTGCCCTGGCATGATGACCTCAATAATCTCACCGGATGAAATCGGATATGAACGGGTTTTAGGCAGAAAATTCTGCTAAAAAACTCATTTTGCAATTTTTTTTAAAGCTACACATACCTAGCTCTGGGCCTTTGTAAGCACCAATAGATATCCTTCTTTGTAGTTATTTCCTGTATTCGTATGTTCCATTTTCTTTTCAAATTATATAAAAAATAGGCTAAAATTTATCAGCTACATTTATTGTCATTCGATGAATTTATATTTGTTCGCTAATAACTGATCAATGCTCCTTTGACTTCTTTCAAATGAACGACTAAATATTCTTTGAAGGCTGAATTTCAAGTCAGTAGCCCCTGTGATCTTGTTCGGTATTTAAAGAAAGCTTTATCTTCTGAATTAATAATAATAATAACAATAAAAATATAATAATAATAACGCAATATAAATAATAATGATAATAATTACACATAGGTTTTTTATTTACTTGTAGCTAAAAACCACGCACACATAAGTATGACCCCCGAGCATCAAATACCAGGACGCTTCTCTTATACGAGTATTTATTCATTTCTTCCGCTAATTACATAACGTGGACTAATTACTAACCCTCAAAAGTAATTAGATTCATGGAGAGATTAGAAAAATAATAACTTAATTATTATTAGTTTGTTTCAACAGAAATCCACAATTTTATTTCGTTATGACAAGAATTCCTCAGAAATGAGGCTTCAGATGGAGTTAAGTATTATATAATCCGTAATTTTACATTCTATGTCTTCCTCCTTGCTTAAACCCATTTTTATATGGTGGGGTCGCCATTGCGAATGAGTCGTCTCCATCGATTTCTGTTGTGCCTCGTTCTCATTTATACCTTTCAATTCCATATCTTCCCATACACAATCACGCCATCTCTTTCTTGGTCTTCCCTTCTTCCTTCACCCGCACTTCCATTTCCATCGAATGTCTTCCAACATGGACGTTCTCCCTTCGTAACAGGTGTCTCCATACCATCGAAGCCTTCCTTCCTGTATTTTCTTCGATATTTCAGCTACTTTGTCGATCCTCTTATATATCATTTCTAATATATCTTCCCTTGTTACTCCCGACATCCGTCTCAACATTCCCATTTCTGTTACATCCATCTTCTTCTCTCTGTTTTCCTACTACTTGCGTTTCTGTTCCATATAAACATTGCTGGTCTGACCACCGTCTATGGAACTTTCCTTCAATTTCAGAGGGGACCTTCTTGTCACAGAGGACCCCTGATGCAGACCTCCAGTTATTCCATCCTGCCTGAATTCGGTGTATCACCCTCTTGGTCCATGCTTCCACTATCCTCTAATACGGACCTAAGTACTTGAACTTCTGTACTTTCTTTATTTCTTCCCCACCCAATCTTATGCTACTTCCACCGTCCTCAGTAATACTGGAACACATATATTCGGTTTTTTCATCTGCTTATTCTCTTTCCTCTCTCCTCAAGTGCTGCTCTCCACCTCTCCAACCTCCCCTCCAACTCCTCCCCTCCCCTCTGAACACAACACAATGTCATCCGCGTATAATATGCACCATGGGACTGCTTCTCTAACATCCATGGTCATTACATCCATCACGATGTTGAAGATGAATGGGCTAAGTGCTGACCCCTGGTGTAATCCAAACTCCTATCTCAAATCCATCCGTCTCTCCAACACGACTCCTCCACTCTAGTATACACATTCCAATGTACACTCTTGAATAATTCTGACATACTTTCCGGCACCATATTCTCCTCAAACATCTCCATATTTCTTGCCTTGGCACTCTGTCATAGGCCTTTTCAAGGTCTATGAATACCAGATGCAGGTCTCGCTGTTTTTCTCTGAATTTCTCCATTAAACTGCCTTATGCAAAATATTCCATCCGTTGTGCGCTTCCCTTCATAAATCCTAAACCTGTTCCTTCCCTATTCTAACTTCCTCTCTCAGCCTGCTATCTATGATTCATTTCCAAAATCTTCAACGTGTGAGACATTAGTTTTATACCTCTATAATTACTGCATTCCTGGACATTACCTTTACCTTTTAAATATAGGTATCAATATGCTTTCCCGCAATTTTCTGGTATCTTTTCCTGTTCGAATATTTTTACCATCAGATCATACAAGATGTCTACCCCTTCCTCTCCTAAGGCTTTCCAAACTTCGACTGGGATTAGGTCCAGGTCCTGTTGCCTCCCCATTCCTCATTCTTTTAAGGCTCGTATCACCTCATCCCTAGATATCCCCATTACCATTCCCATGTTTACTTGTCCATCCTCTCTTACAAGTCTTTCATTTTCTTCATTTAACAGTTGTTCGAAATACTCTTTCCATCATTTCAGGATGTCTTCTTCCTTTTTTATGACCGTATCATTCCTATCTTTCATTGCTTAATGTGGGTGAGTCTTTGTTGTTTCTTTTAGTTTCTTACTTTTGACAGTTTGAGCATCTTACTCAACCCTTCCTTGGTTTCCAGTTCATTATAAACCTCTCATATGACCCTGCCTTAGCTTGAGCTACCACCCTTTTTACTTCTTTGTTTCGTTTCTCTTAATCTTTCTCTGTCCTACTGCAGCTGTGACTCTTTCAATCTCTTCTTTGCTCCCTTTTACCCTTCACCACTTCCCCCACCTCTTCTCCCCACCACCAAGCTCTCCTTTTCCTCCCATACTATTCCAGATGTTCCCCACCCTAGTATCTCCTTTCCATGTCTTCTAATCACTGATGCATTATGCCTCCACCATTCTCCCACATCTTCAATTCCCAGGTCAACCTCTCCCAGCACTCTTCTCCTGAACTCTCTCTTCTTATCGTTATCCCTCCCTATTAATTTATACCACTTGATTTTCTTTACCCCATTCGTTTTCGTTTCCTTTTCTCTTTCATCTTTAAATCCATAGAAAGGAGCCTATGTTGGGGGTCCACGTGGTCACCTGGGATAACTTTACAATTCCTAACTTACACCAGCCTTGATCTATTTTAAAGGAGGTAATCTATTTGTGTGCATCTACGCCACTCCTGTATGTTAATAAGTCTCCCTCTTCTTTTTGAAGAATGTGTTCACTATTGCATATCAAAGGACACGGCAAAGTCTACTATACTCTCTCCTTCTGGGTTTCTCTCCCAATCCCATGTCCTCCATTGCACACGTTCAATTACATCCTTTCATTTCCGACTGTCCATTAAAGTCTGCCCCCACTACAGTCCTCTCCTGCTCTTCCAGTTCTTGCGTTACCATACTCATTTCGTTCCAAAAACGGTTCTTTTCTTCCTCTGTGCAGCCCACTTGTGGAGCATAAGCGCTAATGATGTTCATTGTTGTTTCCCCTCCATAACTATCTTTACTCTCATAATGTGGTCATTCTTTCTACTCACTTTCGTCACTGCATTCTTCATTTCCCCCGACAACACTACACCAACGCCATTCCTACCCTGTCATTTGCTCCACTATAGATTAGCTTGTAGCCATCCCCCAGTTCTTTAGGCTTATTACACTTCCATCGAGTTTCCTGCACACACAAAATATCCACTCTCTTTATCCTCATCAACTCCGCCAACTCTCCTCTTCTTCCTGTCATAGACCCAATATTGAGCTGGCCTATTCTGATCACATTTAGAGCTCGCTTCTTTAGCTGCACCCGCTCATGATGCAGTAGCCCTCGCCTTGTCACAGAGTTAGGGCGATGTGTCTGTGCGTCGTTTACGGAGTACGCCCTAGCACTATTCTCCATCAATATCACGACTCATTTCATTGGTTCTGGCGTGGGTTTTTACAGTCCGGATGCCCTTCCTGACACCAACCCTCCCTATTTATCCCGGCTTGGGACCGGCACCCATTGAGGCTGCTTGCCCCACAGGTGGCTGGATTGTAATTTTACATTCTATGTGAGTTCAAATATTTATTTAATAAATATGAGATCACATTTTATGAAGGTATGATTGTTTTTTTTTTTAAATATTCTCTGCAAGGTTCTAATGTAAGGATATTTTTACATGAAATGTGAATTAATGTATGTGATTTTTAGCTGAAATAAAGGATACAAATATATTCGATTTAATTCTTTTAATGAATATCTACTCTTGTCATGTTATTCTTACGGTCAATAATAAAGTTGTTTTTATTACTTTAGCATTCGGTTACTATTATTGTTGTCATTATCCAGAAGAATGAAGAACCCTACTCTTATGGAACAAGAAGCCCACCAAAGGAGTCACTAACTGGAAATTCAAGTTACCATAGAATATGATGGTGTTCATTAGAAAGAAATAACAGAAGGTAATGGGAAATACAGAAACAAGAGATCACTTACTGAAAAGAAATTAAAATTATAAATATATAATGAATAAAGAGATAAAAATGTAAGTAAACCATTAAGATACAGGGAGACTTTTATCAAGAGAATTGCTTAACGTTTACTTTCTCCATACATGGAACTATTATAATTATCATTTCTATGTTGTAATAGATGAAACCTTGCATCAAAAGTTAGTTGAATTCCATAATAAAATCATTTTGTCTTTCTTTAGCGAACATAAAATATTAAAACTCTTATAGGTAGACTTTAAAAAATGCTGCTACATCAGTGGAGCAATGTGGCGATAATGAATCTTCACATCGCACCAAATACCTCTCAATAAACCGCGCTGCTGACTGTGAACTTGCAATATGAACGCCAGGCTTCATCCATACAATCTCCTCCATTAAAGAACATGAGATCATCGTTAATCTGGACTTTTTGCCCCATGGGGACTAACTAATCGGAGTCTGAATAAATAGAACAGAAGCGCATCCTAATTAATTCATGAGGTCAGTTGAATTGTTAATGTGAAGGTAAAACTCAAGTAAGCCTTTGGGGGTGAGTGCGTGATTGATCTAAAATAAATGATAATTGGTCGCGCTGGAATATTAGGTTTTTGTTTAATAGCATTTGTTTTTAAATATATTTCTTTTCATGATTTGATATACTTTTTTTCGTGTTAGAGATCTTCCAGTTGTGGTACGTGGTCTGTCTATTAAGCCACAAATGTTGTCTAATATCCAATACTCTTCACCTCACTCTGTTTTTCCGTTGTTCCTAAACCATGCAGAGGTTGGAATCCGCTGGTGCCGTGGGTTTAGGATTTCCAACGATTAGAATACCAACAATTGCTATGGCATTGGGTAAATGTTAAACATCCAAAAGTCAGTTGGCTTTCCAGGTGTCTGGGTGACTAATCTGACATTTGAACTTTCCATTAAAAGCGACTCATAATTTTATCTTTAAAAGAAAAGTTTGAATAGCAATTAGACGAAAGAAGATGATGACCTTCTTGTTGGGAAAACATTATCTTTTTTCCACTTTCAGTACCACGGAAATATGAATTGAAATGTGGACACTGAGCTCGATAAAAAAGAAAAAAGGAAAAAAAAAAAATGAGTACCGAGGAAACATAAATTAAATGTGGACACTGAGCTCGGTATAAAAGAAAAAAGAAAGAGAGAGAAAAAAGAGCATAACGGGGAGTACAATTAAAACGCCCCACGGTGCTGAATGCGAACTCGAGTAGTTTCCATTGTGTTGCAAAGAAAGAGGAAGTACTTCATGGGCATCAACGCGACGCAGTGCAATGCAAACATGAGAGTGCAAAGGGACAGAAAGTGCTCGCTTATGCTGAGAGGATGTCGGAGTGACGACCGAAATGGCGATGTTGTGTTTGTGTTTGCATCCTGCCCATGTGAAGGAATGAACTTTGGAAGAGACGAGACACAGAAAGGTCTTTCAAACATTTCGTATTGTTATAAACAGCCTCTTCAAGACTCGTGTCTCATTTATGATCAAGCATTGGGTAAAAGGATTATTATTATTATTATATTATTATTATTATTATTATTATTATTATTATTATTATTATTATTATTATTAATATGGAAGAAGCCCAGCGTAGGGACCACTGACTTGAAATTCAAGTCCCGAATGAATGTGGTTTCCATTTGGAAGACGTAACAAGGTAATGGGGAAAACAAAAAGATAAATATGAATTAATAAATGGACAAAACGCTAGGTAATTATTAAAACAGAAGGAAAAGGATGCTATACATCTGAAAATTTCTGTAACAAAGGGAAGCTCACAGTTTCAAAAACTCACAACGGGAGCAAGGTCTGAAGTCGTATGTGCAGACAGTATGGTACAGTAGCTTTTAAGAGTATAAAGAAAAACAATATATTCAGTAAATTAAATTCATTTTGAATGGATTTGTGGGCGGGTGAGGGGGGGGGGGAGGAATTTGGTGGGGGATGAGGGCAAGGAGTGTCAAGTCACCGTGAGGTCATTGTACAATTATGTTTAATAAACGAAATCATACAGAGAACCTTCGAGAATTGTTCGATTCTCCTCTACAAAGAGGAATGGAAACAGATTCTCGAAGGCTCTCTGTTTGAATATTATTTAAAAAAAAAAATAGATTTGTTATGCAGTTTATACTGTGGATTTGTTTCTCCAGTGAAGATCATGATGCAATCTGAAAATTGTGGCGAAATGGACAATATTCTACGATCATAAATTTAACACAATTAACCGCCGTTTACGGGAAAACTCCTGAGTGATCGATCTTCCGAAGAAAAATTAGAACAGTTTGCTCCGAAGTGAGGCTCTTAAACTGATCACAAATCTCCATCCATTTTATGACGATTGAACTCAGGGCGGAACTGATTTGGGGTCAGGAAACACGTTTTCATGGCCTGATTTGATATTCATCTCTCTCTCTCTCTCTCTATCTATCTCTCTCTCTCACTCTCTCTCTCTCTCTCTCTTGTGAAGGGAGCCGATCATTCTAAGCGATAATTCAAACATAATTTTAGAAATGTGTTTGAATTGAAGATATTATTATTATTATTATTATTATTATTATTATTATTATTATTATTGTATGCTGGAAGTAAACCCTCTTTTAAACATGTTTTATTAAAAGTAATTGCTGCCTCAGCTGCATTAATTTTATACAGGTTCTTCTCTATTTTTCTAATTATTGCTTTCTCATTGTTGCTTAAACTGGTGAGCAACGCACCGAAGGTTGACATATCTCAATTAGGTAGAACGATTGGATTTTATTGGTAAAAATTTCAGTCGGGGTAGTCAAATTTTCGGCGATATCGCCGCCCGAAAACGCCCCAATCCAAGACGACATTAATACGATGGATAATACCAGCAGTGACATTAATACGATGCATAATACCAGCAGTGACGGTCACGCGGCCGTTACCCAAGTCAAAACGAAGCCGGCGTGATGATATGCAGCTAAGAAGATCGGCGCGCCTGCTGAGCATGCGATCGGGAGCTGGCTTGAGCCCGCAGCCAGACAGCCAATGAAAAAGAAGCTCCCCACCCACGAGCCAATGAAAAGGCAGCGGCACGACCCCCCCCCGCTGCGACACCGCAATATAAGCAGCTGGACTCACCTTCTCACTTCAGTCCTTCACCCACCTCCGCCCAAGAGGATGTCTGAGGTTTATTCAGACGAAACGTCCGGAAAGGAATAGAAAGAATAGAAAAGAAATAGAATTTAACATCAATTCTATCTGAAATAAACTCTACGGGATATACCCGAAAATTTGACTACCCCGACTGAAATTTTTACCAATAAAATCCAATCGTTCTACCTAATTGAGATATGTCAACCTTCGGTGCGTTGCTCACCAGTTTAAGCAACAATGAGAAAGCAATAATTAGAAAAATAGAGAAGAACCTGTATAAAATTAATGCAGCTGAGGCAGCAATTACTTTTAATAAAACATATTATTATTATTATTATTATTATTATTATTATTATTATTATTATTATTATTATTATTCAGATTGACTTGAAATTCAAGCTGCCAAAAAATTACGGTGTTCAGTTGTAAGAAGTAACAGAAGGTAATGGGAAATGCAGAAAGAAGCGATCAGTCATTCAAAAAGAAAACCATAGATTAACAAAATAGTAAATAAACTTGAAAATGTAAGTAAATTATTAGAATGAAAGGAGAACTGAATTAAAGGAGCAATGCATGCATCTTCGCTGAATTCCAGAAGTTCCAATTGCACGACCTCCTCAGAGGGAGAGATTTCCTCAGTCCAGCGGTGTGAGGGATAAAGGACCTCTGGAAATGAGTGAGAAGTGTGACAAGGAAAATGTGCCTGTTCATGAGGCATTACTGAGGGAAAAGGCAGATGATTAGGAATTGAAGATCTTTTCTATAAAATGGGAATAAAATTGCTGTAAAATTAAACATGTTGATAATCAGTTGAGAATACACTTGTCTGTGGGGGTCCTGCTAAGCAAACTTAATTGATGATAAGCCGTAGAGGAAAGTGATTGTAGATTTCATCTTAATACGAATGTTATTGTCAAGATTGTTGTAAATGTTTCTAGTGGGGACGAAGCAGAACAAACTTTCAGTTTGGCTCTGAGTTTTAATATGGACATACTAAATTAACTCGGATACAAATTCATTGTGAATACTACGTGAGAAGTGCTGGAAAAGTTCCCGCCTTTCCAAAAATTCGGTAATATTAATCCTCTCTTGCGTGGGCCACCCGCCTTTCCTTAATCAAATGCAAGAGTTCGAAATCCGAGTTCGTCACTGCTAAGAAACAGTCTGCTTCTGATGTGCTCTCAGTTCAGTATTGAGGAGATAAACTCTAATTATGACAATTGTTTTTTCTGTCTTACTTTATGACATCCTCACAGACATGATTATCTGCTGGCTTCTCAATGGGAAATATCCAGATTATTAATTTAATAATGATTGCTTTCCGTCAAGATGGAAAGAAGCGTTTGGTGTCCATGTTTAAAGTTTTGAGCTTAGTTTTTCACAATTTTCGCGTCTGTAGACCTACATTTCCTTTAGGGAATAAAATGTCGCACGATTATCAGTCTCGGAAAAAATAAAAACTATTTTGATTTTGATGTGTTATATCTTATTTCATTCTATTATTCTTCAATAACAACCGCTATGGGCAAGACGACAACATGAAAATATGTCTTACTTGGCAGTGACATAAGTCAGGGTCCTTAACGGCGTTTTTTTTTCATTCCTTCAGAAACAGCGTTCTTGAAATAACGGATGAAAGAAAGGTTGGGCCACGATCGGAGACCGAGAACCTACATCACTTGTTGAATGGAGGCAAATGACTAATAATTCTAGACGCGAATGACTCCGGGGGTATAATCTCAGATTATTGGGTGTTCCGTCGGAGCCCACAGCGTAAATCAGCTGACGAGCTCACTTTAAAGATTACATATCCAGTACATCCTTCATATTTTTTCCAGTCACTGATGAGAGCTCTGTCACGTTCATTACTCGATTAAGTAATTGAGCTTCGTTTCGCCAGTTGCATAAATGTGCGTTGACTCGACTGACAAACGCTCCCTCCTCACGCAAGGTCCCTCAAAAAAAAAATATATATATATTAATAATAATATATATATATATATATATATATATATATATATATATATATATATATATATATATATAGATATATATATATATATATATATATATATATAGGGATTGGGCTGCCTTGTATGATAAGGCACCCTATGAGGTAATGTTAGACTTGCGATAATCTTATGCTAAGTCGGTGGTAGCACTTCCATCTTCAATGGAGTGTCTTGGGGTTTGTAGATCACTTACGAAGTCGGGATTATCTTCTTGTTTATGACGACGATGTGTTAACTCATGATGATTCGGTGAGGAGGTGTAGAAAACAGAAGTATAAAAAATATATATATCCTCTGAAAACAAGTTTTACATGGTGAAGATCAGATATGATTGTACAAGTCTTCTATGACGATAGCTTGAGCGATGCAATGATGATGGCTAATTCTATCAACATGATAAAGCTAGGTAAAAGATGATACAGGTCTTCTAATGACGATAGATAACTTCCTAGTACTACTGTAAAGCTATACCATCTCGGTACCAGTTATGAAGGAATCAGATAGTAGCTCGAACATATGAACAATCAATCAAAATGAGACACGCTACAGATCACGTAGGCCGTTTGAATTATAGGTCGCGGTAGTTGTCTCAAGCAGGGAGCTTGGACTAGAGTTTATAAACAATAAACAATTGAATGACTACAGGTGACGGTATGTTATCTAGCCTACTTTTATTGTATACGTCATCTTTAGCGTCTCTAGTCTGATCACATTCCTGCAAGCAATCTGGTTGAACCTCTTTAGTTTAGTCTTTTATATATATGGACTAACATTCCATATTTTATTATGGTAAAACACTTACATTAGCTCGGTCAGTCTACCAAAACCAACTACTGAATATTACTCAAACTTGACTTGCATTTGACTTATAGAGTGTGATACAGACACTTTATGTGAATATATATATATATATATATATATATATATATATATATATATATATATATATATATATATATATATATATATATATATATATATATATATATATAAGTAAATAAAAATTCATGGTTGTACATGAATTGATTCAAGTAATAAATATAAAAACAATGATATGGTAAATAATAGTGATCACGTGATATAAAATGATACAGTTTTTTCACTTCATCTCATTAAGATACATATGCTACAGAAAATACTAATGTACTCTGACAATTGCATAGAATGAAGATTAACATGATAAAAATCAATATTTTTAACTGATAAAAAATTTCATATATGAATTGATAAAATTATTAATGTTTATGCGATTGATTCGTTGATTTTTATGCTAAATGTTATATATCTGATTCATTAATCCATATACTAACTCATATATAACTGCAGATATTGGTAAGATAAAAGGTAAACATATTGATTATAGGCTACCTGATTTGTTTATACATATGTATATGGATTCAATATAATTATGATTAATATATGTGCACTTTAAATAGATTCCTATTGCGTACACACAAAGATATATTTCGATTCCGTTATTTATGATAATTTATATATAGATACCTAGTGCGTACACGCAAAAAATATATTTTGATTCTGTTATTTATGATCATTATATATATAGGATACATGACCGAGGTTATACTACTTCACATTTAACTAGCTTTCGAACAACTTTTCGTCCTTACACAAGTTCCAGACAAACCACCTATAGCCAAATGAAAGGGCCAATTTCACGGGGTTAAAACAAGGGGAAATTTGCCTGGGCGGGTCCAACGTTCTATTTTGCGCTCATACTATTCTCTGAATCCTAAGCTACACGATTACATTCGCAATGAATAAAATCATCCCCAGCACGAGTCCTTCGCCAGCAAAGTAGAGTTGAATTATCCTCGGGTCGTAATTGTCGGAAGTATGTCCCTTTTGTAGTCGATTTCCGACAGCCCGCAGGAGCATTCCGCATTTAAAACGAGATTAACGACGAGATACGGTGTCGGTCGAAGAAGTCCATGATGGTGCTTATTCCTTTCACATTGTAGGCAGTGTTACTCGACTGCCGTCGTCCGCAGCGACGAACGATTTTTTGAAGTTGCGATGTGAAACTCTCGTACTGCAGGATACTGTAACAGGTTCCATTAATCAGCCTGCAAGTGAAATTATACTAGTCACAAGGCAAAGTAAATTCAGACGACATCCAAATACAGGGGAGGGGAGAGAGCCAGAGCCATTTAGACCAGACTTAACCCACATGAATTCGCTGATATTTTGGAAGTCAAAAGGGTCCGCTGTACAAAGTTTTTTATCCATGGCATTAACACTGAGTGAACCTATCCAGGTCTATGATGACTGTAAAAATATCCATAATTATAAGAAATAAACAGATATCAATACAATCCCAAGAAAAAGTTTGATATTACTGGTAGTAAATTACTAGACAAAGAAGTGGAAAACGGAGCTATTTGTAAGATTGCCAGGCAACATAAGAGTCAAAGAGAAGATTAATCATGATTCTGTATTTCTCTATGCTAACTGAAATTAAGTTGTGATAAAATCTGATCCTATGTGCCCTAACAAAAGTTTCATATTCAATTTTCTCGCGCGCATCCTCTGAGGTTAATTTTAAAAAACTTTATTATAGGTAGGAGATGCAACGAAAAAAACCCACTATGTAACTAATTTCTAAATAAACTTTGGGTTTTTCAAGAAAATGTGACATTTTCCCATGAATGTTTTACTTGAATTGTAATAGGCTAATGTTGCGAGTAAATATTTCATATACATATCTTGATACTTCTAAATGTCTATGAGGTCAGAAAAAAATAATTCATTTTGTTGTTATAGATTTATTTGCTTATTTTGTTATTATTTTAAAATGATTGCAACTCCTTAACTAAAGTTGCATTGCGCATACGGATAGACACGTCTGCCTTGCCCATGAGAAGTTTGGGCTAAGCATTCCTTTCTCCAGTCAATCTGCTTTGCAAGCGCGAGATGAAGCTGTGCAAGCAGATATTTGAGGTTAAAGGAATCAATGCTTGATACGGCAAACCTGACAGACCTTCTAGAACTGATGACGTCGTCACCAGCTTAAGAGTTACGTTACTTGCTGTAAGAGATACGACTTTAGTATTTTCAAATGATATTTTTTTGTTTTAATTCTCCACCCGCATGAGAATAATGTCTGAAAAAAAAAACAGTACCAAAATTGAACAATATATTAGTTTCATGTTGGAATTATGTTAAAATAAATATTCCTTATTCAAACTAATGAAAAAGGTTTCCATACAAATTCTATATATATTATTAGCCCTGTATAAGATTCATATAGTATTATTCCATAGGTAAGATTTTCACTTCTAGACTTCCTGACTTTAAAATCTCTTTTATTTTATTTATTTATTTATTTATTTATTATTATTATTTTTTTTTATTTTTTTTTTTTCATTGACTACGAATATAAATTACCGGGACAGACAATATGTCAGTAGGTTTTGATATGTTTTTGAACTTTAAGCTTATTTGTCATTACTAAAGCGTTAAGTTAGAGTTCAAATCTTTACGCATATATATTTGGATATTTAATTAACCTATGGTTACGTTTTGATTATTGATTTTATCGTGATTCCTTTTTTATTATAATTTGTAACCCTTCCAACTTCTTACGGAGTGTATTATATTGACTCCACATTGTATCCATATTTATTTATTTTTTTATATTTATTTATTTATATATTTTTTATATATTTGATAAATTAATGGTTGGCTTGAATATGTGGAAAGTGTTCTAGTGGCGTACCGTATAAGGCTACTTGCGGCATCAATTCTATAGATACAAGATATAAATGATAAAGGTATTTAAAAACCGCGAGAACCGCTATAATCCAGTTCGGATCCAATATCACGAGTTGTAACTCGTAAGACATTGACACTTCCTATTTAATTATCCGTTATTCTACCAAACCGATGACTCTGGGTGATAAAATATATTATTGGTTTTCTTAATGGAAAGGAATTCACACGAGTTAAGGAGATTATTATTGACTTTACACACCCGAGTCAGATTATCATGTGTTGAATTCCATGTTTACTGATTTAGCACTCATAAATATTCCTAACGCACTCAATTGCGGTGTTTGTTTTTAGTGCTATTAATTCTATATACGTGTCAAGGAACTATTAACACTAAGATGTGTTTATTCCCTCTGTCAGACTCGTAATTCTGTTAATAATTCTACACTATTCTTTCAAGGATGATTTGGCACAGGATAGGCCCTTAACTGACAGGTGTCTAGTGTGTCCCTTGTTTTCATGACACGTGTTACAATCAGTTATGTGCTTTTTATATCTGTAAGCATTGTAGGCCAGTAAAATAGTGATTTGGCTTTCTGTGACATAGTAGGGTAACCCTGGATGACGGAATGCAACCAGTTTAGGACGATTGGTATGAAAGAGATTATTACTACTACCTGGTCGTTAGTCACCTGCTGTGTTCTTCGGGTTTTTCCTCGTCACAGACCTACATATAATATTACATTTGATTACATTATTCTGATACACATACTTTAAATATACTTTTGCTTTAGGTTTCTGCTCGAAGTGTTTATTGTTTTTGCTTAGCCGCTGACCCTGTTTCCGTTCGAAGTGTTTATTGTTTGGTGTATTAGTTTGGTGTTTATGCTGCTGACTCTGTTTCCGTTCGAAGTGTTTATTGTTTGGGTTAGGTCTGTTTGACTCTTGCTTTGTTCAGTTTGTAACAGTTCTGCGCTCCAACCCAGATATTCAATGCTCGCGATCTCTTGGATTAAGGAATTTTCTTGTTTAGATACGGTTTTAACAATAGGCACGGATGTTTCTATATCTTTTTAGTCCAATTAATGGTTCTTTGCAGTATGGTGCGGATTGCGGGATAATGCGTCAGCTATGATAATTGCTTTCCCAGGTAGATATCTTATCTTGGTCCAAAGACCTGAATGATCATTTGTCACCGAGTTCCTTTTGGACTGTGATAATGCGTCAGCTATGATAATTGCTTTCCCAGGTAGATATCTTATCTTGGCTCCAAAGACCTGAATGATCATTGTCACCGAGTTCCTTTGGACTGTGATTAAAGCCTTTGAAAAATCGGTAAGTGACTCATGGTCAGTAAGGATTTTATCAGGATAGCCGTAGATTATGAACTAAAATGTACTAGTGAGTTAAAGATACCTAGCCCCCCTTCCTTGCCTATTACTGCATATTTACTTTCAGAGGGCTTTAGTTTACTGAAGTAGTACCCCCTCTTACCCTTGGTCTGAGGCGTCTGTTGCAATAAAAAAAAATTCCTTATTTAAATTCAGGGATTTAAGTTACGTGAGCTGCTTATTCCGCCTTTTAAGATATCGAACGCCTGTTGATGCTTTTTAGACCATAATAAATCTACGCTCTTCTTCGTAAGGTCTGTTTAAAGGAGCTGTCATGATTGAAGAGTTACATATTTACATACGATTGTAATACCCATACAGCGCAAAAGTGCTGTATCACACACACACACATGCTCACTTTTGCGCACACAAACAAACTGATACGCGCACGTGCTTGCTCTGGTGAGTGCATATATGTGTATACATATTCGAACAGAATACTGCTATTCTTGTAACAAGACGTTTCCTTTTCCAAAGCAAAAAATAAACGACTATTTCTTGAACTCAGGTCGCCTATTCTGTGGTGGGGCGTGTAGATCGAAAAAAAGAAAAAAAAAATTGGAAGGAGCAAAAAACTCTCAATAGGGCCGAAGACCTCATGCATCTCAATTTTACCGGTCTTCGTCCAGGCGATGGTCCGCCCTCTCGGCATTTCCATAAGCAAGCATAGGATAAGATGGCCCCGGGAATATTAAGGATCCCTGGATGCGTCGTCATTGCTGTCCGAATGACTGCTGCAGTCAGTGCCAGGCTTCTTGTCCGGTTTCTGATCAGGGAGGACGACGACCTTATTGATGAGAATGCCGGAATTGTTTGTTTGTGTAAAGTTGATTTTTTTTTTTTTTTTTTGGTCATGGAAATGCTGCCATTATTTTTCAAGATTTTGTGATAGAAATTGCTTTCAATGTTTTTCCTGATTTTGTCATTTAAATTGCTTCCAATATTGTTTCTGATTTAGCATTTAAATTTTGTTTGCCAATGTTTGTTCTTCATTTGTCCATGGAAACTTGGCTTTCAACTGCCATTCCTGATTTTGTCATAAAAATGATTATTTCCAATGTTTTTACTTTTTTTTTTCCTGATTTTGGTCATGAAAATTGGTTTCCAATCTAGAGTTTCAACTACAAGGTAAGAGAAAATAGTAAATACACCTTCATCACATGTCTTATAATGAATTCATCTTTTATTACCGAACCTATTTTAATTTTTCTACCTTATTTAGCGCAATTCAACGACGGTCAACTATATCTATTAATTATTATATATATAATATAATATTATATATACATATTATATAATATATATATATATTAGCATTATAATATATTAATGATTTATTTATTATAATAATCGATATATATATAGTCATATAATAGTTAATATATATATAATATTATTAGAATATATTATTATATATATAATTTTCATTTATTGATATTATATTATTTATATTAGATATCTATATATACTTATATATATATATAGTAATTAGATATAATTTATTATTATATACATTAAGACTTATTATATATACTATATATATATAATATATAGAATATAAGGATATCTATTATATCTACATAACTATAGTAATAGATATATAATATAATATACATTATATAATATTCTATATATAATTATTATTACTTTGAGATAGATATTTAAATTACAGATATATTAATATTAAGCTAGTATATATATATTTAAATATTTACTAATTAAAAATATACATAAGATTATTATATATATTTATATATAGATATATATATATAAGTATTAAATTAATAATTCAATATATGATATATAATATTATAAATTAACTATATATATCTATATATATATATAAATTACATTAAATAATATATATCATATTATATTTATATATAATATATTATATACTTATTTATAGATAATATATATAATATATATATAGTATATATATATAGAATAATATAATTATATATATATATGTATATAATATCATATAAATTATACTAGATATATATATATATATTATTAATACCATATAGCTTCAGTATTTCCAAGGATTCTGTGCTTCAGGGAATCCCATTAAGCACCAGTGTTTTTTCTTCCTATTTCATTCGTCCCTATTCACTACCTCAGTTCTTTCTTTAATCGATTTAATTTGGCGATTCAATTTACTCTAAATTTTTAAAACAAAATACAAAATATGAACTTACGCCCTCCCCTTAAAATATCATTATTACCTGCGCTGATGATTTCCCCTCCAGAATTACCTTACATTATGAAGTCCAGGCCCTTAGCAACCGTATGCCCCCACCCCATCCTCCTCCCCCATCCCAATGGGGGAGAAATTGAAAGCCGGGCCCCAGATACCTGGGATTGAAAGGTCGCGGCTGTTTCCGCCAATAATCCGATTTTCAATTAAGAGGCAAGAAAACGCTTCTATTTTTCGCCAGCAGTTAAAAAGTAAAAGGTTCAAAAATCCCTCCCTTTGGGAGGGATAATTCCTTAGTGGAGACCAAGTAAGGGAACTCTAAAGCGTGCATCATTGGACTGCCTTGCTGTAATTTAGAATTGATTAGTTTTATAAAAAACGGAACTGCTTTAAGCTTTAATAAGTTTAAGATGTCGGCTGGAGGCGTCGTATTGTTGTTTCTTTTTGCTTTTGTGGAAAAGATAAAGGTTCAACAAAAAATCACATTTTGTCTTATTATTTATGTTTTATTATTAATTCAGAAGATGAGTGGCCTATTCATATGGAACAAAAGAACCCACCAAAGAGGCACCCTGACTTAGAATTCAATGCTTCGAAGAATAATGGTGTTCTCTAGAAATACCGAAAGGAAATGACGGGATCAATTATTGGAAAAAGGAAAAGGGAAAAAAATAATGAAGACATTACAAAATAAATCAAAATGAAATATAAATTTTAGGCACTGAAACAACACACGTAGAATATATACGAAATAATAATATATATTATATATAAATATATATTTTTAAAAAACATATATAGTATATGATTATAAATTATATATAATATATATATATATAAATTATATAATTATACACACACACACCACCACACATACATATTTATTATATATAGAGTATTAATAGATATAGTATTTAATATATATATACAATATATTATATATATCCTACACCAGACACTAACCCAAGTAGTATTTTAAAAGTCGAAAAAAAATCCAATTACGGGATAATTCGTGGCCATTTCTTTTTTTCGGCCAAAACGTTTTCCCACCCAACCTTCCCAACGGAATGCCCCAAACAACCATTAGAGAAAGAAAGGATTTGTCATATGGGGTCTCTGTGGAAGTAGTCATTTCGTCCCACTTCTCGACGTCATTCAGAATGCAAAAGTCGTCTCCATTTTCATCTCTCTATCTCTCCCTCGCATCTCTCTATCTCTCTTACTCTCGAGAGAGAGAAGACGAGCGAGAGAGAGAGACGAGAGATGGAGAGGAAGAAGGTTTTTCATAAATGGAGCAAGGCTCACATGATTTCATAGCGGGGTCTTTCTTAAAAAAAAAAAAAAAAAAAAAAAAAAAAAATTTAATTTTGCGACCAGCCAAAAGAAGACTTGAAACATTCTCGAAAAAAACGAAGGGAAAGTCCGCGTTCAGGGATTACAAACCTCGTCAGGCAGAAAATGAGAATAAGAAACTGTGGTTTTGGAAAAGAACGTAAAAAGGTTTGTGCTATTGAAATTCGAAACAAAGGATGGCCTCAACCCGTTCGAGTGCCTTTACGAGAGAGAGTTATGAGTGACACGAATGCATTTACCAAATAAAAGGAATTTCAGTCACTGTAATCTTATGCTTGTTGGGCAAATGGTGGTTGACATTTCAATATTCCTGCCTGATTCTTTTTAAAGAAAGAATAGAACAAACACACCATACATAATATCTATATATAGTATTATATAATATAATTATAATATAATATATAATATATGGTGTTGTGTATTATATATTGTATATGGGGATACAATCCACATGAAGTAAAATCACCTCCTTTGAGTTTGAAAAATAGAATAATTCTCGTACAGGATTACAAGCTTTCGGACCATCAACTGTGGGTCTTGTTCACTAAAATGTGGACAAATGTCACCGTTCAAAGTGACATATCCCACATTTTTTAGTGAACAAGAACACAGTGTATGGTCGAAAGATTTTTAATCTGTTCAAGAGATTAATATATTTTAAATCTACAAGAGGATTTTACTTCATTGTTTGATTGGTATCCCCATTTTTACTTCGAGGGTACGACATAGTACCTGGCTTCTGCATATATGTATATTTAATATATAATATTTAATACATTTCATGATTATTTATAATTGTAATATTATATATAATATATATATAATTAAATTAAAATATATATTATAGATAAATATATAAAGAATATATATTTACATTAATATTCGGATTGGGGATTTACTTTTTAATCTCTTAAAAAAATAAAAAATCAGTGATTTGCTTTGATTTATTTGATTTTTTATTTATTTTTTTTTTGTTTACCTTTGTTTTTTAACATGTGTTTTTAAATTAGTTTTTTTTACCTTAAAAATGGTATTTTAATGACAAGAATTGATTATTGATCGATCTTTTAGGGTTCCCATTTCTGGCCTAAAGTATGTACATGCAATTTTTTGCAGTATCAAAATAAATTAGCAAGCAGCACCAGTTGACGTTAAGTTTTTCATTAAACCTCCAAAACCATATTTTTCAATTTGTTTACGTTTCCAAATCTTAAAAAGAAAATTGAAAAAATTAAAAAATCATGATTTTATAATGAAAAAATCAATGAGATAATCACTGATTTAATTAGGTTTGATTTAATCCATTGCAACCAACCCTGATAAATATAAGCTAGATATTATGATCTATATATATAGATTATATATTGAGATATATAATAAGAATTATATATATAGGATATGATAATAGATGATTTATTTCGAGAGATTTATATTTATATAGTAAGAGAGATAATAGATTCATTATGAGATTATATAGTAGATTACTATAATATAGAATAGTAATAATAATATATAAATAAAATATATAAGATGATATATATTTATAATAGAGATATATTATATACATATATAGTATACGATAGTTCTATATATATATATGATAATAAGAGATATATAGTTAGATATTATATACTATATGATGACAATAATACTATTGAATATTTATATAATATGATATAGTAATACTATATATATATATATAATTAAATATCATATATAATAATAATAATATACATATATATTATGATTTACAATCGATCTATATATTTATTTGATATTATATATTATACTATATAGAGGATTATAGATATTATATATATATATATATCTAAAATAGGTAAATATATATATATTACTATTAAATATATATATATATTATATATATTATATATACTATAATATATAGAACAATATATCTATTATATATATAATCTATACTATACATACAGTTCTGTTGCCTGAAAGTCAGTAGAATCAGCAGACGAATTCGGTAGATTCAGCAGCTGAAATTCAGGAGCTGAAAATCGGGAGATTCAGCAGCTGAAATTCAGAAGATTCGGCAGCTAAAATTCCCGAGATTCAGTAGCTGGAATCAGGGAGATTCAAGCAGTAGAAATTCAGGAGATTCAGTAGCTGAAATTTCCGGAAGATTCAGCAGCTGAAATTTCTGGAGATTCAGCAGCTAATATTCCGGAGATTCTGCAGCTGGAATTAGGGAGATTCAACAGTGGAAATTCAGCAGCTGAAATTCCGGAGATTCTGTAGCTAATATTCCGGAGATTCAGCAGGTGGGAAATCAGGATATTTCAGCTTCTGAAAATTTTAAAGGCCTCAGGAAAACCCCCGAATCACGAAGATCCAAGCAAAAGCAGTCCATTTGTTTACTGAACTGCAGGCCAAATTCAAAAGGCAACTGGCAGATCTTTAATTCCGAGGAAAAGCTTTTTGATTATAAAATAGGTTCTTGTCGCCTCCCGCCAAGCAATAGAAAAACTTTCTGTCCAGAAATAGACAAAAACTTTCTGCCAAGAAATAATAAAAAACTTTCTGTCCAGAAATAAACAAAAACTTTCTGTCCAGAAATAAACAACTACTTTCTACCAAAAAATGAACGAAAACTTTCTGTCCAGAAATAAACAAATACTTTCTGCCGAGAAAACTACAAATACATCAGTGAAGTATTTACATAGTAAATATGTGGTAGCAGCTGGTTTACACCAGACTACGTAGGTACTTTTGATCCGCGTAGCGGATAGCGTTTGGTTAGGACGTTCACAGAGTACCTCATCTCCTCTCTCTCTACTCTCCTCCTTCTCTCTCGATCGATCGATCGATCGATCGATCGATCGATCGAAACTAGGGAAGAGATTTTCTGAAAAAACTCCCTTATATTCAGTGGTTCTCAAGTTCATTGGAGGGGTAAGGTCGTGGAAGACCAGGTAGCAAAATAGACTTCTATTTCTCAAAAAAGTTTACATCTTGAGATAGCTTGCAGAGAAGGCTTGATTGTATTATGGCGAGACGATAGGAGAACGAGGAAGTGAGTGTTACATTGGTATACAAATTACCATAGGCCCGAGCAAATCCTAACAAAAGATAACATTTGTAACGAACGAACATTACTTATCTAGGCTAAGCCATGGTCATCTCGTGAGAACTGAAGTAGGTTTCCCATGGAAATTAGGATTGTTGTTGTTGGTGTCTCTATTTCTGCCTAGCTAATAAAGGTTCACACGCATCCTGGGGCTGTTGGTTTTTGGCAGATTTTCCTGTTTAAACCCCTGACCTGGTTACGTTGTGAGTTCTGTTTTTAATGAATGTTCTCACATTACTTTTATTATGTAATTAGTCATTACAAGGACAGTCTACATTATGACGCTGAAAAATACTGATGAATGAACTGGATCTAAATTTTTAATTTATTTAATTAACCAACGCACATTAAATCAGTTTTAGCGACGGCGCAAAAATAGAGCAATTAGGCAAAAATGAACTTCGTTAAATGTTGGTGATTTTTCTATCATTCAGTGAAAAGCTGAAAACATAAAAACTAAACGAAATTCTGTGAAACTTTGAGTGCATAATCTTTCGTTTATTGTAAGTTGAATGTGAAAGTTGTAAGTGAATGAAAGAAGCGGAATTTGCAAACTGTTGAGAGTCATTACAAAAGGTTGCAGATGACAGACCTTTATTTGGCGGACGATATGGTTCATGTTTGGAAGGAAAGTGGAAGGAAGCTGGTGCAGCGATTGTGGCGCGGATGTATGTGTTGTTGATGAGCCTTCTTTTATAATGTATGAGTCAGCTATTGTTATGGAAGTTTTCAGCTACAGAGTTTCCTTCACTAAAGTATGAATTTGACAACAGTCTTACATTCATTTTTATTATCTGAAGTCACCTCTTTTACATGAAACTACGTTAACGAGAGAAACACGTTTATATTTACATGTTATTTTAGCAATGAAGACAAAAATGTTAAGGCGAGCAGGAGGGGAAAATGTTGTTCAACAGAAATGTAAATGCTAACGGAATTGTTAAAGATATAATGGATCCCAAATAAAAGATGCAAAGGGAGAGATGTCCTCTGCCGTGAATGCAGTCCTTCCCTGATGGAGGAGACCATTCACATACTTGTTCACTCTGGATGACAGAGGAGAGGCAGTTTTGAAGAAGACGCATTTGCTGCAATGGTTGGGGGGAATTTGACAGAGCTTGTGGAAGCGGCTGTTGAGGACTAATGAAGGAGGAACAGTAGAGGGCTGAAGAACAGGAAGGCGCCAGTTGATGGGTTGACAAGTGAGATGCTGTGATATGGTTCCGGTAGTCTGACTCAGGGGATGACTAGGGTGAGTAAGGAATATCTGAATGAAGGAGCGATTTCGAAATGAATAACTCAAGGAAAATAATTTCTCCGTCGTTTGAAATAAAAGCAACGAAGACGGCAGTAAGAAATATGGGGAAATGGCATTATTTTGCATATTTAGGAGGGTGAAAGATAGAATTTTGAATGGATTATTAGACAAAAGACAGACGGACAGTAGGGGAAGAGATGTATGGATACAATCAATGAAGTTTATGTTCGGATCAAGTGTTTATGATAAGGGAGTAATGCGAAAAGTTTAAAAGTAGAATGAAAACGCTGTATTTACATGGCTTTATTATTTGAGAATTATCACTCCTATGCAGCTAAATAAATGTACATCGCCAACATAAATATCCACAAAAAGTGGAACCGCTTCCGAGTTAATTAAGGTTCGAA
>NC_087211.1:9490235-9502560 GCF_015104395.2 Macrobrachium nipponense | reverse complement strand
CTCTCTCTCGTTCATTAGTGCACCTGCCAATCCTTGCCCCAATCCGATGGTGCAAAAGCCAGCTGGCAGAATGGGAAGAAGAGTGCAAGGAAGGCCTAATAGGGCTTCTCATAAAAGGCCTAATCTTCTCAAGAAGGTAAATTTATGGATGAAATTGATGTTTCACGAAAATACCTTCAGCGAAACAGAGGCAGGGAAACAGACGACGATGCAGACGAGGACATGAGACCCTCCCACTTCGTCAGCGGAGGTGATTGTGACAGACACATCCTCGTTAGCTCCTTCGTAAAGCATTTTCAAGTTAAATTAATATTTTTGCACTTTAAGAAAAACCAGAATGTTGAAAATGGAGATATGCGAATGATGGGTTTTTGGGTCATGTTGCTTTATTTTATTTTTTTGTATTTTTTTTTTATGGGATAGGCTTTACTCTTAGAGAGCAGTAATTATACATCAATGGAGAGAGACGACAGGGATATAATGGTACGAACGGGTTTGCTATTATAAATATATATATATATATATATATATATATATATATATATATATATATATATTATAGAAATATGTATATATATATATATATATATATATATATATATATATATATATATTTATATATATATATATATAATTTATTTTTCTATACATATATGTACACAAAACACACACACACACACACACACACACACACACACAGCACATATATATATATATATATATCATATATATATATATATCTTATATCTATATATATATATATATATATATAAACAGTTTAAATTACTTGAATCTTCTCGTTTAGAGATTAATCAATGTAAGTATATCTAACTCAATTCATTAAAAGAAATACTAATTCTGTGACATTCCTCGTTTTGTCCCACACCGAATGTCGGCCTTTTTCCCGCCTAATTTTCCTTTTATTCATAGATTTCCAGGATTGAAATTGATGTTCCTCTCTCCTTGAAATATTTCATGAGAAATAATATAGAGAATAACAGAACTAGAGAAATTGCATAACTGAGCAGCTCCACACTCGAGTCACTAATTCGAAACATTACCCAATTTGCATAACATCTCGTGTGTTTGATGCTGCTGCAAACTGAATGCTTAGCATACATTTAGCTGGCTATGTTTATGGCTATGTCCTTAGGGTGTCTTAAGACTCGAATCAAGGAACGTCTTGGGAAAATGAGCTTTCCTGTCAACATTTCCTCTGCCAGGAACGGAATTCTGTGACTTGGCATCTGATTTTCTGTAGACTCGGCAAAAGCAAAAATATTTCGTACGAAAAGTTATAAGAAAAATCGTGAAATATTACACAGTTAACGAACAAACCTGGAAATATAAAGGACCATTAACCGGCTCTTATTTCAAAATGTTAAATGCCCCAGAGAAATTAAGAGACTAGTGCCTAATGATATCTTGCAAGTGATCAAAATGTCAGAGTGGGGCTTCCAAGTGTCTGAGGAAAAGTTTGGGGGTGAAGTTTCCGATATTCTCGTGGCAGCGTCATTAAGACACTTTTGAACGAGTTCAATCAAGCGGTCGCTTACAAGGCACTGGGGTAGTTACAGGTATACTGTTATAACCAGGATTGTCTATACTTTTATAAAAGCATTGTCTATAATTTTATACAACAGATATGTAGGCTGGACCTAAATAATTGCTACTCAAGGTTTTGTTTTCCTTTAATAGATGTTTACTACTTTTCCTTATTTGTTAAGGCCAGAAATGTGTGTTATACAGAACAGAAACTTTGTATCTGATACTCATTCCACTGTAGTTATTCTTAGTGAGGCCAAAGCTAAAATAAAAATAAGAGAGAGAGGGAGGTCAAAGTTTTGATAGTAATCTAACCATGGCTATAAATTTTGAGATCAATGGAACAAACCTTCTTTTCAGAGCCGATATGCAGAGTTAGGAATATAACATCAGTCTTTATTTTAAAACTATATGTAATGGATTTCATATTCGTTGCAGGTACTCCACTATTGAATGATGTGTGCAGAATGAGATGAAGATCGAAGTTAAGGTCATGCAGAGAGGTCACAGATCCAAAGGGTAAGTTTGTTTATTTCTTTAATTCCATATGTTAGCAGGATAATCCAATGTCATGTGACTGAGTTTTACTTAAATGTTGCGAGATATTTTGCTTATGACAGGAATATCATTTTTATCGAGCAAAGGCGTTTCGAGACTTCAGTTGCCCATCCTTGGCAAAAGTTTACAGTCATTAGATGCTCTTGCTTAGATATTGCTTTTTTTTTTTTTTATGAAGCAATTGCATTCCATTATAGGTCGGGGAGATGATACGTTATTGTAGGTTGAATGTGAAATAATTTTTTTTTTACTGAACAGCAAAGCTACATTGAAAGACTCATTTGCATAAACAAATAAAACGCTGAATAAAAATGAAAGTTCCTCTTACCTCATACCCCTCCCCCTCCAACCTACAAACTCCACTCGCCCCCACACAGAACCACCCCCCCCCCTCCAGCCTCTCCAACCTCTGCAAAAAAAAAGTTAAGAAACCAGAAAATTTACTTCACCCAGTGAATTGCCAATAAAAATATAGATTCCTCTCACCTTAAACCCACCAACCCCACCCACCACACAGCGTTCCCCCCACCCCCCCAACCCCACCCTTCGAACCTCTCCAACGTCTCCAACCTCCCGAGAAAAAAAAAAACGAAAGTTAAAACCTTGAAATTTTTGCTTCAAGACTTAAAATGCGAAATAAAATCAAGATTCCTTTTTACCTCAAACCCCCAACCTACTAAACCCCACCCACAAACATAACCCTCCGTCCCTCTTCATACCTCCCAACAACCTCTCCAACCCTCAGTAAAAAAATAAAAAAAGAAGGAAAGTAAAAACCCCAGAAGAAGAATTTATGAAGCCTTTAAAACTTTAGATGTTTTTTTTCGCACTGTCCATTTCTTGCTGCATTTTCGAGGCAGGAGAGGAACACCTGCGATGCGAGAGCGGACGACCCCAGCGAGGGCCCAGCGGGGACTTCCAACCCCTCATCCGTCCCCGCATCGCCCCCATTCCCCCACCCCCCCCCCCCCCCCCCCCCCCCCCCCCCCCCCCCCCGCGGCGTCTTCCTTAGAGGAAATAAGAGAACACTATAAGAGAAAAGTAATGTACATATCTTGTACGTATCTTGTGGCCTTTTACATTGAAACGAAGCTCTCTCTCTCTCTCTCTCTCTCTCTTCTCTCTCTCTCTCTCTCTCTCATTATTTTACCTATGTAATAAACTCTCGGAGCCTGACATAGTGTTTTGCGATTACCAAGTACAAACACACAATAAACGAGAGGATTCCTTTCATATGCCCTGCCTCCTCCCCCCCCCCCCCCTCCACAAATGGTAAAATTCATTTAAAGGGAATAATAATAGCCCCCTATTCATAATATATATAGAGAGAGAGAGAGAGAGAGAGATAGAGAAAGATCATGTAAAGTACCTAAGGACCAGCAGAAAACCCCGAGTCAAATATAAATCAAACCCCCTTTCTCAACTTCCTCATATCAACTGGGGAGAGAGAGACAGATCTCTTTCTCCCGAAGACTTCAAACAACATCGTCATATCCAATTTCCGGTTCCCCTCTCCGGCCCTTTATATTTCATTGCAGGCAATTTACTTATATATATCCGAACCAATTAACATTAGTCTCTTAACTATGGCCTTAATTGGAATCTAATTGGCGAGCTTGCTTTATTTGAACCTCTGTAAACACTGGAATGGGAATATCCTTAATCCCTTGATACTAATCCCGACTGAAATCTATTTCTTCGATTATTGGATGACCTGGAATTTACAGAAAGATTTTCATTTCAAGGATTTCTACTAAGTTTATTGGTCATATTTTTCTTTGGGACAAAATATTTAGTATTTATTTTTGTTACTTATAGAAAATGTCATAATTTATGTAGATTTGTAGTTCTTGGTAACGTAATGGTCAAGAATTATGTTATTTTTAGTTATTTACGAATAATATTGCAAATTTCCTCATTTTTATTGCAAAGTAATGATTTATGAGCTACGTCTGTTTCATATATATATATATATATATAAATATCTATATATATACATATATATCTATATATATATATATATATATATATATACATATATCATATAATATATATATAGTATATATATATATATATATATATATATATAATATATAGTATATATATATATATATATATATATATATATATATATATATATATATATATATATATATAGGTATATGCCACGAAGGAAAGATAAACAACAGAGTTTCTGCAAGATCTTTCGACTCAACGTCCTTTTAATTAGCAGACAAACTGACTTACATGAGAAATTGAGGGTACAGGAAAGGTCGTATAAGTGACACATAGGGATTATAAAGAGATTAGTACCTAGAATCCGACACACCTGGAGAATGAGTAACCTTTCCAAACAAGCATAAACATGGGTACAATTTAAGAACAAAAAGATTAAGTCCAACTGCTCACACACAAGGACAAGACAATGAAAGGATTATACAGGGCGACAGCTGACCACATTCAGATCTTTGGTAAACAAAAACTTATTCACAAAACATATTAAACATACATATACAAAGAAAATATCTCTAAGGCAACTAATTTGTATTTAACTCTGTAATTATATCTTTGAGGTCATTCTTAAACATGTTACAAATAAATGAAACAGGCTACAACTAATATTAAAATTACAATGGGAAGTAACTTGCATTATGGCAAAGTTGTATTATGGTAAAGATCTGAATGTGGTCAGCTGTCGCCCTGTATAATCCTTTAATTTTATTATTAATCCATTGCCGTTTAATAAGGTTTTATTTCTTTATTTTTCATAAATCAAAATAAAGCTTTAGCAAATTCCGTCATTTATTTTGTCGGGTAATTAGTACGATGTTGCAGTCATTTTAGAATAAAAAACTAGTGATATTGATAAGTAATGTCTTAAAACAATTACAGTATTCCAAACTAAGAGCTGTATTCTATTGAAGCTGAATGACCTCGTAGATGTTTATTCAGAACTTGGTGAAAAACACTTATATATACTTCTCAGCCCTGACATTTCAGATGGGTAAAATAAGGCAGAAATGAAGATGAATGACAAACGACAAATGCAAACGAGAGTGGATATAAATGAGCCTTCATCTGCCCTCCTTCCATAACCTCCGTCGTTCATTGATGGAGACGTGAAGGAAATAACGAAAGGAAATAAAGCGAAAGTCTCCTCGGAGTAATGGGGGGGGGGGGAGGGTAGAAGTAGCCATTACGAAGACTTGGAAAAGAATTTAAAGGGAATTAAGGAAGAGTAAATAGGACGTGAATACATGCTAAAGGGACGTTTCCTCAAAGTGAAGAGGTTTTTGGAAGGTTTTTTGAATGGTAATGAAGGGAGAGACGTAGCTGGGAGCTGGCGGCGGGGGGGGGGGGTGTTAGGGGTGGGGGGTGGGGGGTGGGTGGGATCCTTGAGAAAAGGTGAAATTCTGAAGCGAAATTATGTCGGTGACCAAAGTGCACAAGTGGCTTTTATTAGACAGGGTTTTAGCGGGACAAACTTCGGTTGTTTTTCTGGTGAATGGCTGCTGTTTTCTGAGGGTGAATTGCTTTTGTTTCATTTTTCTTGTGGGGTAGAAATTTAGGGTTTCGTTCTTTCTTCAAAGTATCGTGGAATAGTGCTTCAAGTTTTCTCCCTTGTCACGCACGATTGGGTTAACCGGATCTTTTTATGAACCAACCGCTAACTGTATTGGGTGAAATGGAAATGACTCCACAGAAGAAGATGAAGCAGAGGAGGAATAATGGAAGAGATGAGAGAGAGAGAGAGAAAGACGAGAGAGAGAGAGAGAGAGAGAGAGAGAGATCTGTAAGAAAAACTTGAGTGCAACAGCTAATTTGTGCTCTAAACTTGAAATACCTGATGATAAATACACACACAACTATATGTACATTCATGTACATACGTAATATACATTTATGTACGGGCAAAGATAAGGGTTGTGCTAATACTCTCGATTCATTTCTTGGCTCCCTGGAAATCTCAGATTCCAGATAAGGTCATGTCCGCCTTAATGTAATCCTTCGCGTCTAGATAAGCGGTAATGAAAATATAGTTGGATGATTTGTAAACTTTGGGCAAAGGAGGCACTTGTGCTCATGAAATGAGATAAGGCCCCATTTCCTATTTTGTATGGAAAAACTTATAAGCCTTCGGATCTTTCTGGGGGGGGAACGGGCCGGGGAGGGGTGGGAAGGGGGATGGAAGTTATTCCGCTTATTATGCAAACGCTGTTCGTAGGAAACTTGACTAGCTGTAATAATGATGTCTCTTAAGGGGAAGTAGCGAGTAATTGTAGCCCAAAGCCTCTCTTTATTGCAGATAGTTTGTTATTTTTCTAAAGAGAGGTTTCGTTTTTATAATATATATAGCTCTCATTTTCGTCGGCCACTAAATTATGCCATAAGGAATGTTTGATGGAATTCATATTTCTGGTTTTATTTATTTCATTTTGCGTGATATTCTCCAGTTATTAAGTCTATCTGAGTGTAGTCACGGCAATAAATAAAGACAGTTCCTTCAGCATAGATAATAAATCTTGAAAACGCCCAACTTTCTGAACTCTGCATAAAAATTCAACATTAAAATGAATGCATTAATCACAATAGTGTAATTTATGAACTGAAATTGCAGGTATTAGAAAGTATGGAATCGTTTGCAATGAAAATATAATTATACATTCCTTCTTTCCTATTGTGTTTTTATTCCATCCAAAGCTGATTCTATCAGAAAATTCCCTGAGAACTGTCTGCGTTTAAATAAAGTTTTATGCCCCCCCCCCCCCCCCCCCCCCCCTCCAACCCCCACCCCCCCCCCCCCCCCCCCCCCCCCCCACCCCCCCCCCCCCCCCCCCCCCCCCATCAAACTTATTACTCAGCCAAAAGTCATGTATATAACTCGTGTTCAAGTGGAAATTGATAGCCATAATCCTTGAACCTTTATTGGCTATATACAATCATTATTCCTACACACGGTTACAAGGGCGACTACGTCATAAATCTTATAATTTAAGCTGATTAATCTCCAATAAAATTATGACTCCAAGTCATGTTTTGGTCAATACTGCCTGATGTACGAGCGTTGATTAAGGAGGAAAACAAATGAATGGCAGGTTAGTCCTTGATTTCTGAACATCAAACGCAATCTAATCTTTTAGAAATGAAAACAAAAGTAGTCTTAACTCTTGATATTGAATAAATATTCGTGTATATAGATAATACATAAACACGATATTCGTGATTCAGTGGAAGCAAGAGACTTCGTCTCAGGAACTTGAGTAACAGAGAGAGAGAAAATAGAATATTATAACTTTAGGACACTTTAGAAAAAAAAAAGACAACGTTTAAAATATTACGTTTAGTAGCTCGTCATCTTCCGACCTTCTTGTGCACAGCCTGTTTACATGTTAATATCATAACACATTCAAGATTTAAACACTTCATCTAACATCTGCCTCTTCTTCTGCTGGTACTTGCACGGAGAGAGAGAGAGAGAGAGAGAGAGAGAGAGAGAGAGAGAGAGAGTCGCCATGTTTTCTTAGTTTTTTTTTTTTTTTCTCTGCGCAAACATACTCAGCAGTCTTGGATTTTTTCTTTTGCCAGAGCATTTCAGTGTACTTTGTTTGTGCAGGAGAGAGAGAGAGAGAGAGAGAGAGAAGAGAGAGAGAGGAGAGAGAGAGAGAGAATATTTGTTACACAATGACAAATTCTCATGTCAATTATTAGGTAGGATACAGGAGTTGTGTGTGTGTGTGCGTGAGAGAGAGAGAGAGATGAGAGAGAAGACAGAGAGAGGGAGAGAGTAGAGAGAGGGGGGGGGGGGGAGAGAGAGAGAGAGAGGGGGGGGGACTTTATATCATATTGACGAATTTTCCAGTCACTTAGTCAGTAGCAAAAACACGTTCTGATAGCAATCAAATTTGAATTCTTTACATTTATCCATCCAAATTCAATATATAACGGCGTTAATCTTCCTTCAGGCAACTATGTATTTCATTTAAAAAATCCCGTTAAATCCTCTTATAATTCCTATAAAATCCTACAAAATTCTATAAAAATATCCTATAAAACCCTTAAGCTAAAATAAGCTCATGCCACAGTCTTTCCAAACTCATCTCCTTTCAGCCACGACATTACAAATGAATAATCAGAAAAAGACTCCACTTTCACCATCTGTGTATTGTCTGCTGTATTTCTGTTTTTTGAGAAAGTCTTTTTTTTTCTTTCTATTAATCTTCAGCTGAAAACCTTTATTATGGAAAGAGTCAACAGACTACAGTAAACCCCAAGAGGCAACAAAGGGAGATCAGCAAGCGGAGAGAGACAAGTCATAGGAAAAAGCTATGAATAAATGAATATAAAAGAGTATAATATAAAACTGACACATTTGGAATTCAGGAGACGTCAGCAGCAGCAGAGAACAGGAATGTATTTGCTCTTCACTTCAATATTTGGAGATTAGAAGAGACCACAACTAGACTAGGTAAACTAATCCACGTTTTAGTTGCAGCCAAGATAAAACTCCTAGAAAACTGAGGATTATTAAACCTGATGCTAGAAAACAACACACTAATTATGGCACTAGCCTGCCAACAGTGTGTGGTTTTCTAGTTAAGAGTTAAAAAAAAGAACAAAGATAAATGGATATTGAAATGTTTACCTGCCATATTACAAGAAGCAGGGCTGAGCACAGTCTAGACATAACAGAAAAACGTATTTAGAATTTCGTCTCCGTAAGGGTAAATAAAGGCTTTTTGTTAGAGCAGAGCATTTTTTCTCTTTCACTTGTAAAAACATAGATAATAAAAAATAATAAGCAAACGAACCAACAGGGAGAGTTAGACATACACGCACACAAAGTAAAAAAAAACAAAAAAAAACTAATTGTTTGCAAGTAAGTGAATGGGGCGTTTACAGTACGAAGATCTTTGTTCGTCGTTGGATTTTATTTAACTTTCGTTTTAGAATACCCTGTTTTTTGTTTTTTTTTTACTTGCATCTTCCAAAGCAGAGAGCTATCACAATTCACGTTACTTCTACAAAGTTATGATCTCATCTTTGAACTGTATTTTCTTTTCGTTTTAGAAGACCTGAGTATTTTTTCTTCCTTCACTTTTATTTTTGAAGACAGAGAATAATTGCCATTTATGTTCCCTCTACATAGCAATGATCTCATTTTTAAATTTGATTTTACTCTCGTTTTAGAAATCCTAATTTCTCCTTTTTTTTTATTCTCTTTTATCTTCCAAACCAGAGAATTATTACAACTCACATTTCCTCTAAAAGTAAGGATCTACAAAAATCCTCCCTTCAAAACCTTCAAGTACGAGAGGTCTAAGAATTCACAAGTGGTAAATATTGTTAGACGGATTTAAGAGAGAAAAAATCCTTGATATAGACCCATAGAGAACTATTCTTTAAACGGAAAAAAAAACCTATGAACACAAAGACTGATAGCTGAGTAAAGCCATAGTATGTAACTTAGTTACTGTTCAATTTTTATGACATTAGATACCAGAGTTTTCACTAACAGAACGCTTTGTTACCATTTATTGATCTTAATTATTATTTTTTTATTTATTGAAAACTGAAAAAAAGTTATTAGGTTCACTGGAAGTAGATCTTAGGCTGAAAGCTCCTTTGCACCTTATACATGTAAATAAAAACAACAGATTTCATCTACATAAATATTCACATGGGTATGGCTAGTGCAGAGAGAGAGAGAGAGAGAGAGAGAGAGAGAGAGAGAGAGAGAGAGAGAGAGAGAAGAAATTATTACCTCATAATTTTTCAAGTACCATAATTTCACTTCTAGATTTAGGCGTAAAGAGAGAGAGAGAGAGAGAGAGAGAGAGAGAGAGAGAGAGAGAGAGAGAGAGAGTGAAGTAATATTATATCATGATTTTTCAGATACCTTAGCTTCAGTACCAGAATGGAGAGAGAGAGAGAGAGAGAGAGAGAGAGAGAGAGAGAGAGAGAGAGAGAGAGAGAGGAAAGTCCTGTTGAAATATTCACCAACTGGAGTGACATGTTGGGTCATTGAAGCGTAAAGGGAGAACAGTTGTGAGTTCTGAATCCTTCACTTATGTGGACGAAGTTCACTGACTAAAAAGGGCTTTTGTGAAAGCAGTTATCTATTATTATTATTATTATTATTATTATTATTATTATTATTATTATTATTTTGCTCTATCACAGTCCTCAATTCGACTGGGTGGTATTTATAGTGTGGGGTTCCGGATTGCATCCTGCCTCCTTAGGAGTCCATCACTTTTCTTACTATGTGCGCCGTTTCTAGGATCACATTCTTTTGCATGAGTCCTGGAGCTACTTCAGCCTCTAGCTTTTCCAGATTCCTTTTCAGGGATCTTGGGATCGTGCCTAGTGCTCCTATGATTATGGGTACAATTTCCACTGGCATATCCCATATCCTTCTTATTTCTATTTTCAAGCCCTGATACTTATCCATTTTTTCCCTTTCTTTCTCTTCAACTCTGGTGTCCCATGGTATTGCGACATCAAAGAGTGATACTTTCTTCTTGATTTTGTCAATCAACGTCACGTCTGGTCTTTTGTTTGCCGGATTCACCCTATCCGTTCTGATACCATAGTCCCAGAGGATATTTGTGCCTGATCGTTTTTCTTTATCACTCCTTCAGGTTGGTGTTCGTACCACTTATTACTGCAAGGTAGCTGGTGTTTCTTGCACAGGCTCCAGTGGAGGGCTTTTGCTACTGAATCATGCCTCTTTTTGTACTGGTTCTGTGCAAGTGCCGGACATTCGCTTGCTGTGGTTTATGGTTTCATTTTTCGTAATGCACTTCCTACATATGGGAGAGATGTTATTTCCATCTATCGTTCTTTGGACATATCTGGTTCTTAGGGCCTGATCTTGTGCCTCTATCATTCCTTCAGTTTCCTTCTTGAGCTCTCCCCTCAGTAGCCATTGCCACGTGTCATCGCTGGCTAGTTCTTTATTCTGTCTCATGTATTGTCCGTGCATTGGTTTGTTATGCCATTCATTATTATTATTATTATTATTATTATTATTATTATTATTATTATTATTATTATTATTCAGAAATCTGACGAAGTCTTTCGAGTTGACGTTATCGACCTGAAATAAGAAAACAAGTGGCTTTTGGGATATGAAATCTTATTACGATATTCTTCCCAGGAGGCAAAACCCGACCTCGTTCATTGAACAACACGAAAGAAGCAAAAAGGCTTCGAAGATTCCACAGGTCGGGTCTGTACTACAGAACTCGGATAATTAAAATCAAAGGATGGCGGTCATATGTAGGGCTATTGATTTTGCGGGATACTTTCCTTTATAATGTATGTAAGTGTGTGTGTGTGGTGAATGTTTTGTGTGTAGTGTGTGCGTGTGGTGTGTGTGTATATTATATATATATATATATATATATATATATATATATATATATATAATATAGATATGTATATATATAGATATAGATATCATATGATATATAAATATATATATAGATATATATCTATATATAATATATATGTATATATATATATAATATATATATATAATATAATATATATATATATATATATCTATATATATATATTATATTTATGATGAGAGAGAGAGAGAGAGAGAGAGAGAGAGAGAGAGAGAGAGAGAGAGAGAGAGAGAGATAATTTTTAACTCTCTAGTCTTTATAATCTCTCCTAATTACTTCTTTTTCTTCGAGAAATTGAAAGATAACAAGCAAGATTTTCCTTTTTTCTTTAGCTCATTTTTCGACGGAAACTTTCCCGTTTGAATCTTCAATGTTTTTATTATTCACTCCACCAAAAAGGACTTTTCAGAAATGATGCGTTGATTTGCATATAAGTTTCTCGATTGAAGTTCCCCCAACTTCTTTTTCAAAACTGAGTTATCTTTTAAACGAATTTGGGGAAGACTGAAAAGTACCTCCGGCTCTGTTTCCTTTTCTCTCGCTGAATAGACTTGCAAGTTTCGATCTTTCTTAGTTTATCTCTTTTGACAGAAACATTTGAGTGTTTAAGCCTGTAAAATGAAAAGCTGAAATTTAAGCAATGGATTTGATTTTCTACTTTTCTGCCCTCAGAAGGTAATACATTATAATTCTATCCAGGCCAATATTGTAGATTCAATCAAGGTACCAAGTGAATTATCCTTTTGCTGTAATTATTGACCTGGATTATGTTCAAACGATCGAATCGTGAGATGACTATACACCCA
>NC_087211.1:9477735-9485235 GCF_015104395.2 Macrobrachium nipponense | reverse complement strand
ATGTGCCCAGCATCGTAGATTTCACTGACGAGGAAGGAAATAAGGCAGGAAATAAGACGCCAAGAGAACCTGCGACAGAAATTGTAAGAGATGATCAAGTTGCAGAGGAGACAATCAAAAGAAACGTAAAACGAGGGAAATATCATCGGGAGGAACATTGAAGAAGAAAAGAAGAAGAAGAAGAAGAAGAAGAAGAAGAAGAAGAAGAAGAAGAAGAAGATTGAGTAGAGAAGAATAACTCTGGAAACAAATTAGAGACATCTGATATAAATGGAGATGCAGACAACTTTAAAATTCACAGCCAAGGCATTTGTTGGTATAATATATATTATATAATATATATATACTTAATATATATTATATATATATATGTATATTTATATAATTATATATATATACTATATATATATATATATTATCTATATATATATATAAATATATATATATATATATATAATAATATATTATCTATATATATATATATATATATATATAGATATATATCCACACATACCTTGGCTGTGATTTTTAAAAGTTGTCTGCATCTCCATTTATTATCAGATGTCTCTAATTTGTTTCCAGAGTTCTTTCTCTACTCAACTCTTTCTTCTTCTTCTTCTTCTTCTTCTTGGTCTATATATATATATATATATATATATATATATATATATATATATATATATATATATATATATATATACCCCATACATACATACGACCAATACATATATAATATATATATTTTATATGTATACACATAATCATATTAATGTAGCTGTGTATGAGTGTGGACTGAGCATGCGCTCTCGTGGTTTAAGTGTAAAGACCGCAGTCGCATAATGAGCAAAATTATGGGACATCGCGCTTTTATGCCTCGAACGTAAAGACGGGGGTGGGGGGAGAAGATTTGGCCGAAATTCGCTTTTAGTGTACCTCTGAAACAGCCAGGACGCCCCTCGTACAAATTTAACTTTCGTGTTGGAACTTCTTTAGAAGTTCTAGTAGACATCTCGGGACTTTGCTTCCCGGATATTAACGAGGTAGCATCTTTCTGTGGCATCCTTTAATTTAGAATTTCACCGTGGGATGGCAGCAGTGGTGAGTTAAGATGCTGCTTTAAGATGTTTTTACTTCTTCACTACAGGGTAATGAAGAACTCATAATAATGGAATTCACAATCCCCCTTCACACGACTGAGTGAGCTTCCAATGGATATCATGTCCAGTTACGGTCGCCTTTTCACAGTTAGTCTGGGATGTGACGGAGTTTTTCCAAATAATCTGAGTAAAAAATAAATAAATAAATGAATAGAAAAGCCAGGGTCTTGCTCGGCCACATAAGACGCTTATAGTCCACCATTACCCAGAAAGTCTGCAATAGAGTAAGGCGGATTTTCTTGACAATATATATATCTAATTATTTATCTTGTTCGACTAAGAGGAAAGCTGCGACGACGACCCCCGGGATAAAACTCTCACGTGGGTCTTTATGACTCTAATAATGCCCCGCCTGAGAGAGAGAGGCTGTTATTCTGCGCTGTTATCACTGATTTAGCCACTTAGAGCGAGGCCTACTTTATGGGGAATAATTCGTCTCTGGTCTAACCCCGGCGTCGGAAAAGGGAACGGTTGTTTTGGCCTGTTTTTGTTTGGTTTTGTAGAAGGGCGGTTTCCTTCTTTTTTTCTTCGTTTGGCATTCCCATGTCCAATGAAATCTCCATGTTATTATTATTATTATTATTATTATTATTATTATTATTATTATTATTTTTTTTTTTTTTGCTTTATCACAGTCCTCCAATTCGACTGGGTGGTATTTATAGTGTGGGGTTCCGGGTTGCATCCTGCCTCCTTAGGAGTCCATCACTTTTCTTACTATGTGCGCCGTTTCTAGGATCACACTCTTCTGCATGAGTCCTGGAGCTACTTCAGCCTCTAGTTTTCCTAGATTCCTTTTCAGGGATCTAGGGATCGTGCCTAGTTCTCCTATGATTATGGGTACGATTTCCACTGGCATATCCCATATCCTTATTTCTATTTTCAGATCTTGATACTTATCCATCCATCTCTCTTTCTCTCCAATTCTGGTGTCCCATGGTATTGCGACATCAATGAGTGATACTTTCTTCTTGACTTTGTCAATCAACGTCACGTCTGGTCTTTTGCACGTATCACCCTATCCGTTCTGATACCATAGTCCCCAGCCCAAAGGATGTTTGCGTGATCGTTTTCTATCACTCCCTCAGGTTGGTGCTCGTACCACTTATTACTGCAAGGTAGCTGATGTTTCTTGCACAGGCTCCAGTGGAGGGCTTTTGCCACTGAATCATGCCTCTTTTTGTACTGGTTCTGTGCAAGTGCCGGACATTCGCTTGCTATGTGGTTTATGGTTTCATTTTTCGTATTGCACTTCCTACATATGGGAGAGATGTTATTTCCGTCTATCGTTCTTGAATATATCTGGTTCTTAGGGCCTGATCTTGTGCCGCTGTTATCATTCCTTCAGTTTCCTTCTTTAGCTCTACCCTCTGTAGCCATTGCCATGTGTCATCGCTGGCTAGTTCTTTAGTCTGTCTCATGTATTGTCCGTGCATTGGTTTGTTGTGCCAGTCCTCTGTTCTGTCTGTCATTCTCCTGTCTCTGTATATTTGTGGGTCTTCGTCTACTTTTATTAGTCCTTCTTACCATGCACTCTTGAGCCACTCTTCTTCACTGGTTTTCAGATATTGCCTCAGTGCTCTGTTCTCGATGTTGACGCAGTCCTCTATGATTAGTAGTCCTCTCCCTCCTTTCTTTCGTGTTATGTATAGCCTGTCCGTATTTGCTCTTGGGTGTAGTGCTTTGTGTATTGTCATATGTTTCCTGGTTTTCTGATCTATGCTGCGGAGTTCTGCCTTCGTCCATTCCACTATTCCTGCGCTGTATCTGATTACTGGCACTGCCCCTGTGTTTATGGCTTTTATCATATTTCCGGCGTTGAGTTTTGACTTGAGTATCGTCTTGAGTCTCTGCATATATTCTTTCCTGATCGTGTCCTTCATCTCTTGAATGTTTTATATCCCCCTCCTTCCATTTTCCCCGGTATTTGTATCCTGTCTCATCTATGTGTTTGATGTTGCTCCCATCTGGTAGCTTTATCCCTTTCAGTTCTCGTTACTTTGCCTTTTTGTATGTTGGACTTAAGGCGCATTTTCTATTCCAAACTCCATTGCCTGGATGTCCCCCAGATACAATCCTTACAGTCTGGATTAGGGTATCTATTTCCTTGATGCTCTTACCATACAGCTTGATGTCGTCCATGAACATCAGATGGTTGATTCTGTTGCCTCTTTTCTTGAGTTGGTACCTGGCATCCATCTTCTGTAGTACTTTTGTCATGGGAATCATGGCCACTACGAAGAGTAGTGGGGACAGTGAGTCACCCTGGAAGATCCCTCTCCTGATATTAACCTCTGCTAGTCTTATTCCAGAGCTTGTAAGTATTGTATTCCAGTTGTGCATTGTATTTTTGAGGAAGCTGATGGTCCTCTGCCCCATATATTTTCAGGCATTCTATTAGCCATGTGTGTGGTATCATGTCGAAGGCTTTCTTATAGTCTATCCATGCTATGCTTAGGTTGGTTTTCCTTCTCCTACTGTTCTTCATTACCATTTTGTCTATCAGGAGCTGGTCTTTTGTGCCCCTACACTTCCTTCTGCAGCCTTTCTGTTGGTGGGGGATGGTGTTTGTCTCTCTAGGTAGTTGTATAGCCTTTACACTGATGACCTGAAACTTCCACATATTGGTAGCAAGGTTGATCGGTTAGTTTACTTGGCTATATTTCCTTTACTCTTGTCTTTTTGTACTAAGGATGTTCTTCCTGTGGTCATCCATTTGGGTGCATGGTGATTTGAGATACAATGCTGGAGTTGTTCTGCTATTCGTGGGTGTAGGGCCTTGAAGTTTTTGAGCCAGTATCCATGGACTTCATCGGGACCTGGGGCTTTCCAGTTTGGCATTTTCTTTAGCTGGTGTCTGACTGTGTCTGTCGTGATCTCTGTGAATCTTTGTTTTATTCTCCCTGTTTCTTCTTCCTTCACTTCCTGGAGCCATGTTGCATGTTTGTTGTGTGATACCGGATTGCTCCATATGTTTTCCCAGAGTCTCTTACTTGGTTCGGCTTCAGGATTTTCTGGGTGGTTGTCTTCCCCTCTTAGTTGGCTGTATAGTCTTTTCTGGTTGGTTCCGAATAGTTTGTTCTGTTGGTATCCCTTATTCCTGTTCATGTACCGTTGGATCTTATGTGCTTTGGCTTTAAGCCTCTGTTTTACATCTTCTATTGTGTTGTTTAGTCCCCTCTCTTGTACTTTGTATTTCTCTTTGAGTTCCTCCCTTGTTTTCTTGTTTCTTAGCCTTTTTTCTGTCATCTCTTTCAGTTTACTCAGGTCAGATCTCATCACCATGATTTGCTTTTCCAGGCGCCTTTTCCAAGGAGGTCGCTGTTTTGGTTTCTGTTGAGTTGGTTGTGCTGGTGGTGTTGGTGTTCGAATCCCCATCAGTTCTGCTACTAATCTTGCTCCTGCATATGCCAAGTTATTGTTTCTGTGATACTGGTGGTGTGTATTATGCCCATTATTTCATTGACCTCACTTGTTTTCTCCCTTAATTTCTTGGTGCTGTAGGCTTTCATGGAGGGATCTTTGTTCTCTCTGTATCTGGCTCCATCCATTGTCAAATCTTTTTTACCCATTCCATCCTCTCTGTTACTTCGTCGGTGTTTCTTCATGAGTTGTTGTTTGATACCTCATCCTCCCTGTCGTCTTCTGTGGCATCGTCTCTCAGTTCGTCTTCGTGTAATTCGTTGTCGTGTGACATTTCCCTTTCCAGTTCTTCTCTTTCTGTTGGGGAGAGCCAGTTCTTTTTCTTTATGTTCCTTACTTGGTCTGCCAGCCTCTGCTCTGTTTGGGGGGTGTTATTCCTCTCATTCCAGATGTTGACCAATCTTCTTCTATATCCTCTCTCCGTCGGGTTGCTTCTGATGTAGCATCTCCATATTTCCTTATTTTCTTCTCTTGTCCATTTCTTCCTTTTTGCTTCTGTAGCTCCAATCTCATTCTGTTGATTACTGTCGTTGTGGTGATCAGTTGCTGGATGACGACCTCCAAGTACCTGACCATCTTCCCCTCCAATTGGGTTGAATACCTGGTTGCCGGACGAAGCTCCTCTGTTGCCAGAGGTTCCATTTACGTCGTTGTCGTTTATTCCTTCATTTCTTAACATGATTGCTGAGTTTTGCTATTTAACCCATAGCTGGACCCTACCCCATCAGGGATAGGTACTCATTTACAGCTGAGTAGACTGAGGAAATTATGGTAAAGATCCTTTCCCAAGGAATCAACGCCGAGGAGAGCGGTCACCCATCCAACGACTGACCAGCCCCAATGTTGCTTAGCTTGACTTAAATCCATTGACGACCTAACCCACTCCTCCACAAGAACTATATTCCAATGGAATAAGCCAGCAGGCTTTTAACTTGAAATCCAAGCTTCTAAAGAATATGGTGTTCACTAGAAAGAAGTAACAGAAGGTAATGGGAAAAACATGAGAAAGAGATAAATTGATAAATTAATGGAGAAAATATAAGTAAATGCCCACAATGCAAAAATTGTATATTCAATTATATCCATCGTTGCTTCCACCACTTAGGTGTCATTATGCCGTCAACAGAAGCTTAATCACATCGCTCTGACAAACAGAATGTTTAGGCTGGCAAATATTTCTTATTCCCCAAACGCCACCGCCTCTAATTGTTATTTTTGACGGTTCGAACCCAATCATGGTAACGTCAGGAATAAGAGAATGCTAATCTTCTAATTCTCAGGATTTTGTCAATAAACTGATTTTAACTGAGGTGAGATATTTTATGCTGAAATGCACACACACACACACACTTTTTCACACTTACACACATTCACGCACGCATAGACCCACCACAACGTTTATATAATATATATATATATATATATATATATATATATATATATATATATATATATATATATATATAATATATATTATATATATATATATATATATATATATATATATATCATATATATATATATATATATATATATATATATATATATATCTATATATCTATATATATAATATATATATGAGTGTTTGTGTGTGTACACACGTAATTATTTACAGATTTTCGTGGTCCACAGGCATTACTGATATACCATTATTTTACACTCAATTTATATCTTCAGCGATACACATTTGTATCGAAAAAAATTCTCGCTCCAATCGTCCTCCTTAGCATAGAAACGAGGCCGCATTCCGCTCTCTCTCTCTCTCTCTCTCTGGCAGACACTGAGTGCCTCCTCTCTCATGTTGTCAAAAGTAGTTTGCAAGACTCAGGAATTCGGAAGCCTCTGAAGGCGATTGATGGCCTGCAAAGAAAACCCAGGCATCGCTGTGTCTCGTATCAGGGAGGATTTCGAAATATGAATCTGAAATCCGGATTTGGAATCCCGATATTTATTGGACATCTCTTATTTGGACTATTGGACGTCTTTTATTTGGACCCTGAAGTGTTTTGCAAGATTTTTTGGAGTATTTTTTTTTCATGGTATCGTGTGTCAGTGTGGACAGATCTTGTGGTTCATATTTGATCCTCATTTGTACTGTTGATAATGAAATTTTATTGACTGTCTCTTATTTGATCCGAAAGTATTTTTCAAGATTATTTCCTTGTATTTTTTTTCAGTGGTGTTTTAGGTGACTGTGGGCAGATATTGTGCTTTCTACCTGTTTTAATTTATTTGTGAGCATTCCTATAATTTTTATTGTAACCAACTGTAATATTTTAGAATAATATTTTAATGTTTGTAGTTAATATACTAATATTGCTGATTGGAGTTTACTATATACCCCAGTGCAAATTCTGCCCAACAGTTATTATCATAAACAGAAAGAGTGGAGAATGATGCACCATTTTTTAAATCAAACAATCTGGGAATCTTAGAATAATTCGTTGTATTTAATAATAATAATAATAATAATGATAATAATAATAATAATAATAATAATAATAATAATAATAATAATAATAATAATAATAATAATAATAATAATAATAGTAATTATAATAATGATAATAATAATAATAATAATATTTTTCTCCATATCCCATCGAAAATACAACATATTTGTGTTTAGTTTACATCTGTAAAGAACAAAAATGTCACACGATACTGAGACAAGAGAGGCAAGATAGAAACATGAAAATCCAGTTCCCTCTCTGTACATAAAGGCTTCTTTTTATTGTTTAGGTGTTTCCAACGTTTTCCAACGGCAGTTTGGATACGTCCTTTTATGCTTCGCAAAAGTTTAATTTTTTATTTCGATTCACTTCAATATTGAAAAAAGAAGTCCGTTCGCCTAAGAGTGATGCGTGGAAAGAATAATGTTTTTATTCACGGAATAAAGGTGATTCTGTGGTAGATGTGA
>NC_087211.1:9437735-9475235 GCF_015104395.2 Macrobrachium nipponense | reverse complement strand
CGCCTTATCATACAAGGCACAGGCCCTAATATATATACACAAATATATATAGTATAATATATATATGTATATATATATATATATATATATATATATATATATATATATATATATATATATATATATATATTACTAAATTCGTTTCCTTAAACTTTGTGCTCTTAATATTTTAGTACAGAGAATCAATAACGAAGCACGTAAGAAGACTAAATCTAGTCATTGTATTAAACTTTCCTGTTGATTATAATCTCTGTCACACAAAACTTCAAAGTCGCGATCGAAACTTCATCTAATAATATTAGGGGAAAATGTTCCCCCAGAGAACCATTCAACGAAAGGTGTTTCGGCTCTTTTCATTTTGCATCAGAGACTGATTTTAAGGTTTCTGACTCACATTGTACTGTGCTTGTCTGAAAACTGATAAGTAAGGCAGTTAGGGAATCTCTTTAATCGAACTTCAAAAAGTGAAAATCTAATTGCAATAGGCTTAAAGATAAAACACCGACTCTTTTCTGCTCCAGGCTTTTTAATCATGTCCCTCTTTTAAACGCTGAACAGCTCTTTTAGCCTGAAAATGACAAAAATATTCTGTGTTGGGGGGGAAGGGTGGAGGTTCGGAGCTCAGCTGTCTGGTTTCAGTAACTGTCACGATAATTTACATATAAAACATGACAAAAGTTAGATATGTACCCTTCAGTCAACGAATGAAATGCTTTTTTTCTTTTTTTGATAAGTCAAAAAGGTCATTGCTCTGTCTGTCTGTCTGTCTGTCTCCTCTCCCCCCCCTCCCTCCCCCCCCCTCTTCTCTCTCTCTCCTCTCTCTCTCTCGCTCTCTCTCTCTCATCTCCTCTCTCGCACACACACACACACACACACACACACACACAAATTTAAGGAATGATGGGCTTATTTAAGTAGCTGCAAACATCCACTAAGGATCCTCATTAGGAAAACATCTACTGTCTAAACACACATTATTCCATTAGTCTTTAGCCAGAAGTCAACTCCTTTACCATTCACTCTTACCCACCCCCCCTTCCTGTTTGTCAACAGAATCTTTTCTATGCCTCTTGCTCATTCTGCGTTCTAAAAATGACGAACGGCAGTGTCTCTCTTATTAAGTATCACTTGGACTTCGCCCTACGGTACACAACTCAATTCACGTCAGAGGCTCCGAGTCTCTTAATTATGTTGACCTCCGTAGCGAGGCTCTTCTCCTACTGACCCTTTTTTCTCTCGAACCCTCGCTTCCCGAAAAACATGCTCGAATGACGTCACTTTTCTGAGGTCCCCTGTGCATTTTGTAACTGGAATACTGCATGAATTACTGCATGAGTCACCCATTTTCTCGTTCTGTCTTTGAATATGTTATTAATGGTTACCTTCATGAAGGAAAAAATAAAACTACTCATAAGCAAGATAAAATGGGAGACATTTTATATCAGTAAATAGCATGAAATGTGTATTTTCTAAAATGTTTTCTCACCGTTAATCCTTCTTTTGGGTTATATCATGGTTTGTCTTAATATAAAGGTTCTCTATTTATGTTTGTTTTTTGGGAGATGTATCAAACTTAAGTACAGACTATATATATCGTGTATGTGTGGGTGTGTGCATGTATGTATTTATATTCATATTCCCTTTATTCTATCTTATTTTATTTATTCATTTATTTATTTATTTATTTATTTAATTATTTATTTATTTTTAGTAAAATTAAGGATTTTATCATCATTGCTTTTGTTCAATAAAATTTACTTCAAACAATATCAGGGCATTCAGAGTTACCTAAAATCTATTTGTTGATTTCCAGTTGAAGACTCATTATTATTCAGAGGTGTCCTTTGTAGGACCCACCTCCCTCTAAATAAATTCGGAAGTTGCGAAACTCGATGGTTCTGGAGATCACGAGACAAAAAGTGGGAAAAATTGGCGACGCAGAGAAGGAAAACTTTGCAAGAATGAAAACTGGGGAGGGGTTTCATTAAGGAACCTTTCTCTCATCAGAGGGAAAACGGCTACAGCAGCGGCATCAAACGTTTCCTTCAGGATTCCAGCGTTTTCCCCCTTTGTTGTTCTTTGCTGTTGTTCTCGGTAAAGTGTCCCCTTGGAGATCTTTTGCCACTCGACGAGAAAAGAAAACTGCAACGTTTTATGGAATTCCAAAGGGAGCCTTTGATAGCTAGCCCCTTCTCTCTCTCTCTCTCTCTCTCTCTCTCTAACGAAATAGTATCTGAGTCTAGATAACGAGTTCGATCTCCAAACCAGGCTGAGAATGAAGAGACATGGGCACTTTACCTTAAAATTCAGTGAGCCTATTTTGAACTAAGCAGTGAATTGTCAATATGAATATTAGTCGATTGTTGTATCTGTCGTTGGATGAGGTGGGAGAATGAATAAAAAAATTGCATGATATGTTTACTATTGCTCACTTTTTTTTTATACTAATGACAATCCACATTTTATTTAAGAATCAGAACTTTATCACCTGCCATAGTGACCACTTTCAAATGCCGCGTTACTTTCTCCCAGAGTCAAAAATATATAGTGTAAAAAACACGTTTACTCATTTACATTAAAGAACCATTAAAAAGATCAAACTTATACATCCCAAATACTCTTTTAATCGTTGTCGTTTAGTTGATAAAAACTGACCCATCACTTTTTATTTTTCTTCGTAGAAAGAAAACAGACCCATATTTGGAATCCTCGTAAAAAGTTTTTAAGAATTAGGTCTTATTTTTTCTCTAGAGCCAACAGTTCCTTATGGTCTCCCCAAAACTATAGTCTGGATAAGTCCAGTCTTACTCATTTTCATCATACCCACAATGATTCACTTTACTTTTTCCACGAATTTCCCTCAGATATCCATTCCCAGATTCAGTCATACCCTTTTCCAACACTAAACTACTTATGTCATTATTCCGCAAACAATTTTTGATGGTCCTTGCTATTTAGCCTGTTTATAGAGGCTCTTGTCTTCTTATTCCGTTTCATTATTTGCCTCCCAAACTGCAAAGGACGAAGCACTTGTATTTCGCTCAGAGACCGAGCATAAATCCAGTTCATTGCCATAAAGAGAATATTCCTTTTGTTTCGCAACATTCCCACATCCCCAACCTTTGTCATCTCTGAAGGGGATTCCTTTATCATGTAAATAAGCACAAGTGTAAACCTGGATGAGAGTGAAGTCCTCTGAAGGGATTCCCTGTTTAATGATGATTATGATGATGATGATGAGAGCTAGACTGGATATCTGTCTGTCAGCGTTCTTTCTTCAGAGGTGACAGGAATTTTATGGGAATTAGGACATTTGCAGAAATGTCAATTTTATTAAAAAGTGCTTTTATTTCCATGCTTTGAATACTTCAGTTTTATTAGATGAAGGAAATATATATAATATATATATATATATATATATTATATATATATATATATACTAATATATATATAATATTATATATATATTGTATATATGAATATGTATGTATGTATTATATATATTATATGTATAATGTAATGGTTATGTATGTATGTTTGTATGTATGTATGAATGAGAAACTGTAGCTGATAATGTCACAGGAGCATTTTATTGAATGCACTTATGGGGACTGTCACATCGCATTTGTCACATTACAAAAAATGATACCTCTCTCTCTCTCTCTCTCTCTCTCTCTCTCTCTCTCTCTCTCTCTCTCTCTCTCTCTGTTCTCCCCTACATTATCGCTTCAAGAAAAGGTGTCTTGAAATCAGGCAAAATCTTGCTCCTCCCTGATATTGTAAGGTTACGATATCTGTTCTTTAATTTGCAAGTCCTCTGCTCCTTCTTTCGACGATGAACAGGGAGCTAAGAACAAAGCCTCTTCTGAGATGAATGACCGATAAATCGTGCGGAAAGGGAAAAAAAATCCGGTGATAGACAGAATAACCTCAGCAAAAATCATTCTCTCTCTCTCTCTCTCTCTCTCTCTCTCTCTCTCTCTCTCTCTCTCTCTCTCTCTCTTGTTTATTAACCTCTGTATTCACGTCGATAAATTCTCTAGATAATTTTTAATAGGAGTTGTATCAAGATATATTTTAAAGTACTTCGTAAATGTTACGAATAGAATAAACAAGAGAGAGAGAGAGAGAGAGAGAGAGAGAGAGAGAGAGAGAGAGAGAGAGAGAGAGAGAGAATGATTTTTGCTGAGGATTTTATCCTGAGATCTAATTATGATTTGTTTTCAGGGAAGATTTTCACCTCAAACGAATATTTCTTCTAATGACTGATATCTTAACAAAACTGATGCTATTTGTAGTAATGAAAATCATCCCATTATTTTCCTCAAGTTCCTAATATTTCCATTTCAAAGTAAACATTTATGTCCATCACTAGTGTATTTGTCTACGTAAATCAAGATTTTAGCTCAGACCTCGTAGAAGAATAAAGGAGTTTCGTTACAGATTTTATAAGCTATAAAATAACTGGCTTGCTTTGGCGCTGTATAACAATTTTTTAATCAGAGGGAAACATTGCAAAACGATTCTTAATCCAGCAACATTAATTTATATTAGATTCGAAATGAAACAGTCTTGCTTTTGCATGAACGTACATATTCCGCGCTGTAATATTAATGAGTGCCATTCTGTTTGGGAATGGAGATCAGGAATGATTTACGAAACATATCAACAATATTTCCTCCATGTATCCGTTTTGATTTTATGAAATCTCTCCAAAAATGATTTACTCGCGTTTTGCAGAGGATGAGGAATGAAATCCTCCTGGGACGAGATAGGCATTGGCATTAATATTTGTGCCATGATCCCTCGATTCTCGACATCCAACCACAATAAACATTTCCCTTTTTATTGGTCTCGGTCCTTTCTCTGTAGTATTGGAACGTATTCCTAGAGGACTTAAAGATTAACTACCTGTGTCTCTGTTCGGTGATCTCTCTGGTTTGCAGTTTTCCTCAGCATAAGGCTCTTGCTGTAAGTGATAATATCCGCATTCACTGCAGGCAGATAATACACTAATTACTATCTCTTTGCGGTACTCCCTTAAACTCACTATTTATGTTTCCATCACTTGAAGCTGCAGAGTCCTAAATCTGCCTAGGTTCGTCGAACAATACCGAAACTACGCAGGAATAGTTCAGCACTTTCTTTTCTCATATATCTGTATTTTTAGTGTCTTTTAAGTCTTGTCGAAACTGTAATTGGACGAACCTGCTCTCAGACTCGTCAGTCCAGTCTTCATTTTCTGACCTGACACCTTCCACTTTCCGTTCTTCAAGACTTGAGTATTCGTCTAAGTGTTTTCCGACGGTGCTTGCTTAACTCAAAAGGTAAAGAATGTTATTTCTGTTAATCTTCAGTGTCATTGTTGCGATGAATGTGTAATTAACCATTATATGAACTGGGGATCTAGTTTATCCTAGAGAATCCCTTTACTATTTCCGTTCTTCAAGAGTTGAGTAATCGTCTGGGTGTTCAGACGGTAATCATAAGCAAAAAGGTAAAAGACCATTAGTTTGGGATAGTTATCAATTCCTATCATCGTGCTGAATTGAAAGTCCTGTGAATTGTAGGTAAACGCTGCTGGCATTCGTTTCCGTATGTTTTGATATTAACGTTGTATTGAATAATGTAAATCATTCAACCACGGTCAGAGCATCTAGTTATCGGAGAATCCTTGATCTGTAGGTCGTGTATAACGGAGTGAATTTTAATTTTTCGCTTTTATTGCGAGTTATAAGTTTTCCCTAATTTTCAACTAAGACATTAAACGTTAAATAGTCTTCTAGGTATCGATTTGAGCTCTGCTATAACATTTTACCTAAGATTAATTTTAGATTTATTTCCTAGAAACTGATTTATTCGAATTGACGTCTTACTTAGAATCTTCAAGAGTACTGCAAGACAGATTGTTACATGAACATACGAACATACTCTATAACAATATCTTATTAGGGGTTACCTCCATCCACATTTTAACTTGCGATATAAAGGTTTATATTGCGAGCCTAAAAATTAATCAATTTGTCTCAAAACCTAACTGATTCGTGATAGTTATTAAATCTAACTTGCGAGCATGCTGTCCTTTGTAAAACCTCTCTACTTTGGGTCCCAGTTTTGGGTAACATTTTGCTTGTGGGTAAAAACGATTATGCATGTAAGTTTCTTTGACTTCAGATTTAAAGTACGAACTACCATTGCCTTTACAACATCATATCCAATAAATTAAGGCAAAGATTCCGTATAAGATTATCTAGCTGTAATTATATCGCAAGATTCCCTTGCATTCCAGACGAAACCATCGAAATACATCAAAACATAAAGGTAGTCTGTTTATGTCAACCACTGGTTTGCTATAAAAAAACTCAAGTTTTAAACAACTACCAAAGGTAACTATAATTATAAAAGCTCATTCAAAACCAGGCAGGGTTGTGGCAGTTTCCAAAGCTGCCTCTTACGTTTTGTTTTTTGTTAACGCTACATTTCTTAATTTCATAGTATTGGAACAATAACGACAACTATTAATGAGTTTAATCTCTTAGTTTTCTTCTTCTGCAATGATGTGACTTATCTTTTCCTAAATTTCAGTCATTCTTATAGTGGTTAATTCAGCCACTGACTGTTCAAAACTGTAGGTCTTTTAAATGTTAAATTTAGGTGTTAAGTTGACTTTTCATCGCATTGTTTTATATATTGCAAACCTGTTTTCAGAATGCATATCCCGTACTTCAACATGTTCTGGCTTAACGTTGCTCTGTGGACAATCATTCTCCTGTTTTATTTAGCTTATTCTACAACTTTGGTCGTCGATCAATGCGTCATCTGCTGTAGGAGGAAGAAGGTGAGGATCTAGCTTTTTTTTAATTGCATATATATTACTAGTTTCTTTAATGTAGTATATTACAAAGAAAATCTAATTTGTCATTATTAATAAATTATAAACCTTCTCTAATAAGTTATGTCCACAAGAGACTTCGGAAATAAATATTACAAAACAGGAAGCCAGCTACTCGAATCTGTACCTAGCTAATAGTTCCTGTCTAAAACCGGTGACTTTTAAGAACCTGAAAGCTATCATTTAACATTTGATAATAGTGGAAATATCTAAAAGTAATTCGCAGAAATCCTGAAGTTAATAATTTTATCCATAAAAATAGTTTGTCGTATGTCGAGAGACTAATAGCAGTAAACTAGCAACGTCATTTGCTATTATTAGCCTTCTTGAGTTTCGTAAAAACTGACTTTAGCATGTGACTATATAGCCTTAATCAAATTTGGTAAATCTTGGGTAACAACACTTTTTAAGTTTGCGGTGTTAATGTTTTCGTTTTTGTTAAAACACTGCCCTGGAATTTTAATCTTCTTTAAGATCAGTTCATATAATCTTACAATGTTTTCCTTAATGTTTACTATTCGACTGGTCATTTTTCCCTTTTTGTAACATTTGCAGAAGCATCAGAAGGGTTCCCATTCTACAGAAATGACAAGTGTCCAGGATACTCTCTCGGACGACCGTCCTCAGACCGAAGGAGAGGTTTGTACTCGCCACTCGACAAGCTGCTCTGCCCTCAATGGTAATGTCAACCTTCTTTCTCTTATATAAATTATGTTCTTAAATATTATCGGCTCTTGATGTGCTACCATGAGTTTCATACTATAGCTGCCATTAATCCAATGACTATCTGAACTAGAATAACTAGAACTGATTACTTAAGTTTTTCACAATCAATTTGTTAGCTTTAAAACTCCTTGCCTTCAAATGACCAGAACAAGGCTAAATAGAAATTTCTCTCCCATGCAGAGCGTCAAGGCCTTCCTCAAGACGGGCACACTCTGCGTCATCAACAGGCTGAAGAAGTAAGTGACGCTTCGTCAGTTTCTAGATGATGAGACTGCAATTCTAGACATCTGAAATGAGAAAATGGGACTTCCGGTAGAAGAATCTTCAACAGATTTTAAACTGAGAGAGCATTTGGAAAACTAGACAAGGAACTTCACGATGTGATGGTAATTGCTGCGGTAGTTTACTGTTGATAGGACGAAGAGTGTGAGCATTGCAAGATTATAGGTTCTTACTACAGCAAATTGCTGATGCTGCGATTATCCGGGAAAACTAAATCCCAGGAAGGTATCTTTCGTCATTCTGTCAGCGTTGCCTTCCTGGAGTTCGTTTATGGTCACTAATTCAGAGTCCCCCTAATTTTAATGTTAATTCAGGGACGGTAAGAGTTATGCCAAGTTGTAAGGTAGACTGCAGCAAATTTATATTGTCTTGTAACCACAGGTTACTCTGCTTCAGTGTTCAGCTCTAGTCCTTTTATCTACTTGTATATCCATCATTAAGGGCAATACTGCTTAAGAGTATACATATGAGTGGGTATTAAACAGCAAAATAATCTTAATTGTGTGTTTTTGAGAGACCTGCATATGCGGGCTATGACAAACGGGGCATCTTTTTGAAAGAATCTTGTCGGTAATTCTACATTTTTATCTATCTTTGGGAGACTTGGTTCCTGGCTGAACTGAAATATGCCTAGACTAGAATTTATTGAACTGTATGCTTTTAAATGACTGGACTGGACTGCAAATTGGGTAGAAAGAATTATTTGTTGTAGAGGTTAGATGACTAGACTTCGACAAGTTTAAAAAGTCCATATTTTTAGCTTGGGATCATTAGTATTGTGCGTGTTTTGTAGTATTAATGTGATTTCCAAATACTCGTGTAGGACATAATTTACTGTAACAGGTTTAGGACATTAATAATAACATTTAATTTTGTCTTTAATGTATCACAATAAAAAGACTATTTAGATTTAATTTTCCCTGGTTTAAGTCTTTCACTATTTATAATTAAGTTTATAACTAAGCAAGCGTTCAGTTTAATACTGAAGTGTTAATAAATATTTTTAGCATTAAATTGTTTGACCAGTTTTAAGTCACATTGGACTGTTACTGTAACTACAGGTTACATACACCTTATGAGGTCACTGATTGTTTTCAGTGACATATTTTGTAAATGAAATGACCAGCGAACTCGCCACGCCAAATGAGAGTATACACTTAAACATAAATTATTATTCAGAAAGAATTTATAAGATTTCGAGAATGAACCGGATTCGTGAATGAAAAGGTCTGGTTAGATGTCGAACTGGTAATACTACTATTGTTCCAAAATGTTGTCAGATTGTACGGCAATAGTGTCCATACATTTGAACGCGTGCCTACAGTATAGAATGTTTTATTCATTTTTGTGAATGCTGGCGAAATAATAACGATGCTGACGAAAGAATGAAGATTTATATCATGCTTACTCAAATTCCAAAATGTTGCACTTTTGTGATCATCCACCCAAATTACTCCATTATACACAGTTTGAAGGGGAAAATGCATCTCGATCAGTGCAACTGGGGCTGATATCGGTAGATTTTTATTCTACCGTAGCGGGTGGGCTTTGTAAGAACACGATTATAAAATAAAACTAATAAGTGGGTGGGATTGTCTCAAGTCAGCTGAGTACTACGTGGGTCCGTTAATTGATCGTGTTTTGTAAGCCGTGATTATTTTTTCTTTAGACACACACATATATATGTATATACATTATCAATATATAGATATTTTTATATTACACACACATACACATACAACGCCCACCCACTTCAGTAGAATAAAAATCGACTGATATCAGCCCCAGTTGCATGGATCGAAATGCATTTTCCCCTTCAAACTGTGTATAATGGAGTAATTTGGGTGGATGATCACAAAAGTGCAACATTTTGGAATTTGCTTGCGATACAGCTAGGTCAGAATCAATGCGGAATTTGCCCAAACGACACATTTAGTTTTTAGTGGGATAAAATAGTGTCGCTTTTTAACTGGGTTTAAAATTAAATTTTTGCGAGTAATAACAGTTAATTACTTACATTGGGTTTAGGGTACTTCATAATATGCATTGCTACAAAATTCCCTCCAGAAATGGGTTGAAGGCTCGTCTACCGAGGGCAAGAGAGAGAGAGAGAGAGAGAGAGAGAGAGAGAGAGAGAGAGAGAGTGGGGAGGCCAGGGAATCTCTCCGTCCAGATGGATGACCTCAGAATGAAGAACATAGTACTTACTCATGCTTTTTTAGAAATCGCAATATGAGACTTACCACTTTATAAGAAATTCGCTTCTGAAAAAGTTCGAAAACTTTCATAAAAGCTTTAGAAAGGCGATATGTTCAACACAATATCCAATTGCTTCTTCAAAGTACGCCGTGTCCTACATGGACCGAGAGAGAGAGAGAGAGAGAGAGAGAGAGAGAGAGAGAGAGAGAGAATTTACAAGGCCGCAAGCGCTGATTCCATTAACTTGACAAAGGAAAGCCGAGAGATAGTGGATTCAAAAAGCACGATGCTTTTCGCAAGCAACTCATCTTGATTCGCTCCAAAAGGCCTTTGCTTTCCACAGTTGAGCAACATAAACACAACATGAACCCAACATGAACACAGCATAAACAACCGACGCTCAGCCACGCGATTCCCACCTAACTTTTTTTTTTGAAGATTTTTAGGAGGCAATTCTCCCCAGAACTTTTATCGAAGAAGTTGATGTAGCAACATGTCTGACTTCCCAGTTGTTATGAGGGAGTTGATTTAACGTTTCTGACGTGATTTACTCCTCCTGAAGTATGGCGATACATCAGAGTTGGGCAGTTGTCGCTTTCTTTAACTATGTGTTTATCCATAGCAGATGCAGTTAATAAAGTGTCTTACGTTCTGCAAATGTTGAAGCGAGGAGCGAATTCATTCCTTCTTTCTTCTGGCGTCTCCTGAATTTCAGGTTTATCGGTTTTATTTTCTATTCCCTCATATCTCTTTTTGTATCTATCACCTTTCCTATGAACTCTCTCTCTCTCTCTCTCTCGTCTCTCTCTCTGCAGGCGGATTCCCCTTTGGAGCTTTTATGGGTTTATCATAGACCATTGACGCTTCGCTTTGCAGCTGAGGATTTTAAGGAGAAAACAAATATGGATTATACTCAAGGATCTTATAGGATTGGGAGCGTCTTGAGGTATATATATATATATATATATATTAATATATAATATATATATATATATTATATCTATATATATATATATATATATATATAGATATTAATATATATATATTATATAAATATTATATAATATATAATATATATTAGATGAAAGAGTAGAGAGAGAGAGAGAGATTGAAGAGAGAAGGATGAGAGAGAGAGAGAGAACGTTTATTTCACTGTATATGCTGAAGTATACATAAGACCATGTTAGCTCGTAAGTACCTATACAAAAATGTAAGCCTCTTGTTCATATAGTAGATCCTTTCAGTGCATCAGCGACAAGGCATCAGATTTTACTGTAAAAAGTCGAATCCAAAAATACCAGTAAATCTTAGCTCTACGGTGGAAGCTGAATAAAAAATTTAAAACAAAAAAACTTTCACAAGAATTTGATAACAAAGGGAAAATGAAAACGAAGAATATTACTGGAAAAAAGATATATTTTTGCTTTCTTTCCTGAGCCGAAGGCGATACAAAAAAAATAAAAAATAAAAAAACACAGCCGAAAGGAAGAAGGACCAAGAGAAGATTCCAGGCCCCCAAAAGCCGAGAGCTGTTGACTAAAGGGAAAAAAACTCTTTCGACAGAAATTCCAAATCTAAATGGGCCCATGTATAAGGAATGAGCCATATTTCCACAACAGAAGATTCTCTGAGGGCGATGCTCAAAGGGCCGTTGTTCGCCAGAGGCAATCCGTGCCATTGTCACCTCAATGTTATTTAAAAAAAAATTTTCAACGTTTCATGTTACATATTTTATTCACCGTAGAGTGGTAGTGCCGTCAGTACACCTCTAGCGGTGCACTGTAGGCGTTACTTAACTTTCTTTGCAGCGCCCCTTCGGCCCCTAGTTGGAATCATTCCTTTGTTGTATCTCCGTTCATATTATTTTTCTTACATCTTACCTTCCTCAACCCTCTCCTAACAATTGGTTCATAGTGCAACTGCTTTGATGTTTTCCTCCTGTTAGACTTTAATAACCTCATAGGTCCCAGCGCTTAATCGGCCTTTGGGCTAAATTTTAAATTCCAGTTCCGGTATATTTCCTTTAACATGGCGTACAAGTAAATATATTTCTTTAATTCAGTGAGAGGTGATACGAATGGTGGGATGAATATAAGCCTAATCGATGACAGATGTCAAAAGATGTTATGAAGCAGACTGGAAAAGGACTTTATTGAGAATGACTTACAATGAGATAAATTCCGTTATTGCTCTGAATGGTTATAAGAATCATGCGATGTTTATGAAGCTTGATGGATGAATAGCATCCAACAGGATTATGAAGGAAGTTGAAATAATGTCACCTGTTGTTTATTAAAACAGGCAGATGGCATAATCGAGAAGATATAACACAAATATATTCCATGGATGTGTGAATGAATGTTAGGTTCTTTGAGAGAGAGAGAGAGAGGAGAGAGAGAGAGAGAGAGAGAGAGAGAGAGAGAGAGAGAGAGAGATTTCATGTGGTGAGATAGATAATGTCAATACTAAACTTACTCTATTAAACCTAAAATGTTATTTATGAAAACTTACCATAAAACCTACATCTGGACAGTTATATCATACCTTTGTACTTTTATCTATACAAAAACAAACTATTTGATATAAGTAATATCTCTCGAGATTTCTTTTCATTTCCCCAAACATGTCAATGCTAACCTTACTCTATTAAACCTAAAATGTTATTAATGAAAACTTACCATAAAACCTACATCTGGACAGTTATATCTTACCTTTGTACTTTTATCTATACAAAAACAAACTATTTGATATAAGTAATATCTCTCGAGATTCATTTTCATTTCCCAAAACTTGTTCACCTCTATGCATCAGACAGCCTATAACAGTCAGAGCAGCACAAAAGGTAAAATCATTCACAAATGGCGCTCGGAAATATTCCCGTTTTATAGCTTCCCTTTCATTGAACAAGCAGCGTCAAGCATAAATGATCACGATTGCCTTTTGCTAAGCCAAAGTACAGCAACGCTTTTTGATCATCGCAGAGATAAAGGCAATAAATTTCATTTAACCGAAAATGTTTCCCCACAACAAACAGAACAGAACCGGGAAATGTCCAAAACGCACCTCCTGGGTGTTGCCCCGTCAACGTTTTTCACAGAACTCATTTCATTGGCTCTCCTCTTTAAACAAATGAGTTTAGGCCGCAGTTGTCCAGCGTTACTAAATGATGCCCGGTTATCAGAGCTTTTTGGGCGGTTAGATCTACATAGCTGAGCTGGGGAAGCAGTCTATCTGCTATGGGGGCGCGGGATTAAAGCTTAATAGAGAAGAATATGGGACATATATTTTGATATTTGTCTCTTTGAAATATGTACGAAAAAAAATTTGGGCTACTGCACTGATAGTTTTGACATTACTCCGTCCAGTGTTCGCCCAAATTAATTTTGGACATCGGAAAAATGCATCACTTTCACAACTGGGAAAATAAAGTAGGCCTTAAATAAAAACATGGTTTTATGTAGATTGAACAAAAAAACGGAAATACAATTTTTCGATGAAACTCTAGAAAAAAATGATCATTTTGTAATTAAACCAAAAACCACAGTGTGTTTATAAACTGCCTTGAGAATTGAGCTGAGATTTAATATTCATCAACACGACTGACAGAATGTCACGCAACAGGGTAGAGAGCCAGTGTTGTATAAGGAAGCTACATTTTAAGTCAATTACAGTAGAGCTCGAGAGCTGATACTTATTCTCTCACTTACATTCATTCACGCATGTATATATGTATATATATATATATATATATATATATATATATATATATATATATATATATATATATATATATATATTAAATGTGTATGATATGTATTACATATGTATATAATACATATCATACACATATATAATATATATATATATCTCTATCATATCATATATAATTATATATCTATATATATATATATCTATATATATATATATATATATATATATATATATATATATATATATATATATATCATAGATATATATCTAATATATATATATTAGACTATACATATATATAATATACATATATAAGATATATATATACTCGAGATATATACATATATATATATATATATATATATATATATATATATATATATATATATATATATATATATATATATCTATATATAGATATATATATATATATATATATATATAATATCAAGCAAGGACACTAAAGCCAAAACCCGGAACAGCATTTTGTACAACTTTATTGGGACATGTTTCGAGTACTATCACTCGTTATCAACCTACAAAATTAAAGTGAATGACATTATAGTTCTTGCAATCAAATTAACAATAATAAAATGATATGTATAAAAATTATAGGAGTACGTTAAAAGATAGCTAATACTTAAAAAAAAAAATTAAGAAAATTATAATTAAAAATTGCTAAATGAAACAATTGAGTAGATCAAATAAAATGAAGCAGAATGCAAATTTAAGTCACGAAAACGGATGGTACAAAAGAACAGTAAATATACTAAGTCGATATACAAACCAGCAGGATGCAGACTAAAAAACACATTCTAGCCAAGGAAGGCTTTATCTTACAGAATATAAGACTTCTAAAATGTCGAGGTCTGTAGCAAACTGGGCAGAGGTTAAAATAAAAAAATCATCGATATGTAAAGGGTGACCAGACTCCTCGCTGTGTTCCCTAATTGCACTATAACTAGGTCTTGTAAGATAATTGCCTGTATGTATATATATATATAGTATATATATATATATATATATATATATATATTATATATCTATATATATATATATATCATATTTATATATATATATAACATAACATATATATTCTATATGTATTATATTATAATATATTTATATAATAATATATATATATATTATATATATATATATATAGATATATATAATATCTATAAATATATATTATATATATTTATAGATATTAATATATATAATATATATATATATATATATAATATTATATATATATCTGATTATATTCATTTCTACGTTATCTTTACTGAAAAGATAACTTGTCTAACGACTTAATTGGGATATTTGATGATATAATTTTGCTCTTCAATACAAACTGAACTTTTCTTTAGTTTACAATCTCCTCAAATTAATCTTGAAGACTGAGAAATACGCTTTGTAACAAATATCATTAAATAAACTTTAGTTTTTTTTTAATTTAATGTTGCTTGCGGGTATAAATATTATTTAATGTTATTTCATGAAATACATTTGACGTCAACAGATTACAGGAGAATATAAGTCAAATTCTTTCATTTAAATTTACTCTTGCTTGAGGGAATAAATATTATTCAATTTTATGGCATCATAATATTTTTCATATTTTGATATTACAGGAAAAAAGGAATTCAACTCTGCAAATTCAATTCATTCTTGTTTGAGAGAATGCGTATTATTCCTTGTGGTGCCATTATATAATATATTTTTTGCGTCATGAAAATAAAGGGAAAGAATTAAGCTGTTTAATTTGAATGTATTTTTGCTTAAAGGAATACGTATCATTTAAGTGTCATGACAATAAATATACATCACATTATGAGATTAGAGGGTTAAATAAATACGGGGGCAGGAATTCATATCAGACCCTCCTTTCTTCTCTTCATAAAAAAGAAGAGCTGTCTTTTCAAAAGCTCCCACAAAACCTGCTAGCAATTGTAGGCAATTGCGTCGAAACGCGAACAATTTTTCCGCCTCAAAAATGGAATTCTAACTCCGGCAGAGAAAAAGAAGAAGAGGAGAATGGAAAAGAGATGATGGATTTTGCTTGTATAGATATTGATTCGCTGTAGAATAAAACTCGACCGTTATAAAATGCTGCTAAAAAGTTTCTGGGCCTGGCTAGATTTCCGGAGATTAATTTATTGCCTGGGGGAAGGAAAAGTTGGGTTTGTGTTTTTATGTATTGAACTAAATACATTAGATTAAAATATACAGTAAATTGACGTTGTATTTTTTCTTAGTCATTTGAAGAAATTACAATAAATATTTTTATAGTTTTATAAGAATAAAAATGAATTTAAATTTGCTTTTTAAATCAAATGGGCTTTTTATAGATTTAATTATATATAGAATATATATATTATATATACATATAAATATATACATACATAAAATATATATATATATATATATATATATATATATATATAATATATATATATATATATATATATATATATATATATATATATATATATATATATATATATATATATATATATATATATATATATATCCATATGTCCATTCATTGTGAAATCATAAAATTTGTATTCATGTTTTTGAAATCAACAAAAACATATATATTGTGATGTTTTCAAATCCCTCCGAAAAAGCAACACAATTTACTGTATATTGTTTTCAAATCCTGACATCACAGCTTCACCTTCCGTTGCCTCCTGTTGCTCTAACCCTCCCTCGGCCACTGCAGTTTTTGCTTGCAAGCATCACTGGCAAGGAAGACCTTCCCTACAGTAATTATGGTCGTGGAATTCAAGCTTCGAAAAATGTAAGAAGTGTCCACAAAATTAACATAGTTGTCTCTAGAAATAATTTCAATACTTTACTAGATATTTCTGTTTCATTTCATTACGAGAGTTGATACTGAGTTGTGTACACAATATCAGTACCGTTTGTTTCGAGAGAAACCTTCAGTAATCTAGCAATTATTGCTGTTTCATTTCCATAAGAGAATTGAATTGTCCTGAATGTTTTAAGTATTGCACAGGATTACCCTTCGTTCAGCATCAGCTTCGAATACTTGATGATACAATAAAGCGGAAAAAACTGGAGGTAAAGTAAAAATCTAAAAAATGGAGTCAGCTATGGGCCGAAATGTTCTGGCTTAAGGTTATCCTATAGTAATGTTCACAGTTAATAATGGCGTACGATGTTCACTGACTCTCCTACCCCTCCGCCCCCCCACCTCTCCCCCCCACAATTCCTCCCTAAGGGATTCGATTCGTCGTCATGCATAATACAAAGGAGCAGAGTTCACTAGCTTCCGTGCATATGAGAAGACCTCGTTGCATGCACTGCAGGCGCACTTTTCTCCTGCCGGGGTTCCCTAGGGCCCCAGAGGGCGTGGCCAGCCATCTTGGAAGGTGACGGGAACTGCTCCCTTGAGGATGGAAGTGGAACACCGTGACAACTCGAGTTTATGGACCGTTCTCTCATTTCCAGGATGCTTTCCAGGGGAGAGAGAGAGGGGGGCGGGCTGTGTGTTAGGGAGAGTGAGAGAGAGATAATATTACCAGGAGCAAGAACAACAAATAAACAATAACAGCGAATATATGCGAACATTAACAACGTAAATAATGATACTCAAAAATTATCATAACATTAACTAATGTTAAAGTACGTCGATTAATTATTTGACTTTCCTCAATTCCGTCAAATAAAGCAATCTTATTTTATTTACTTCAATCTTAGACTTTGCTGGAAATCATTTTTTTTTTTAAATATGTCTCAGTTTCAAAAATATTTCCCATAGCCACAAAAACTCGAGATTTTGATTTGGCAATATGACTGCTGGAATAACAGGCGTGTAAGAGAAAGAGAGAGAGAGAGAGAGAGAGAGAGAGAGAGAGAGAGAGAGAGAGAGAGATGTACGGCAATGATAATGTTTTGTTTTCAAATGTTCAAAGTCTCCGATATGCAAGGGTGAAGTTCAATAAAGCAAATGGATAGAGTTTTACAAAAAAAGAAAAAAAATATACATACACATGAATACACATCCATCCATACATACATACATATATATATATATATATATATATATATATTATATTTATATATAATATATCTATCTATATATATATATATAATATATATATTATATATATATATATATATATATATATATATATATATATATATATATATATTATATATATATAATATATATATATATATATATATACATGGGTGTGTGTGTGTGTGTACGTGCGTGTATCTTAGAGAACAATTTCTTATATCTGACAATATCGTTTCGAAGGTAGCGCCATTCCATTAATGTTCCTCCGTCGCCTCATTTTTCATCTTACTTCCTAAGTTACCTATTTCTCTCTCTCTCTCTCTCTCTCTCTCTCTCTCTCTCTCTCTCTCTCTCTCTCTCTCTCTCTGGTGAGCAATGTCCGTCGATCTATTACCAAGGGAAGATGGAGTTATGTAGACATATTAACATATTACTGAACTGTTGCGTGTTGTTTCTTTTCAAATTATTTTAGTGTTGAGCTTTTGCAGTTTGATTTTCATCTTCCAGCAAACAGCGGTCTCAGTCACGGCACCATCTTCGATGTCCCCTTGGAGAGGGAGGACTGTCAGTTCATAGTCCTCTCAGTTCACTTGTCATTGTGCACTGCAGACTTTTACTAAATGGCATTTGCAGCGTCCCTTCGGCCGCTATCTGCCCCGCCTACTTTTTTGCCTTTTTCCCTTACCTCCACTCCTTGCGCCATTCTAAGTTCTACTGTCCAACCTCTCTGATTAGGACTTGTAAGTGCAACTGTGGAGTTTTTCTCCTAGTCCCACCAGTTGCATTCGATCCCCTTTACGTTCTGGATCCTTTATCTTGCTGTTCAACCTCTCCAGCCCCACTAATCAATCAACCATAGATGAAGTCCTGATTATGAAAATGGACATGTGCTTCGCGTCATTATAAAATGAAAATGCAACTGGGAATGAAAATTTGCTTATTATTATTATTATTATTATTATTATTATTATTATTATTATTATTATTATTATTATTATTCAGAAGATAAACCCTTATTCATATGAACCAAGCTCACAAGAGCCATTGACTCGAAATTCAAGCTTCCAAAGAAAGTGTTGTCCATTTGAAACGAGTTATAAACGATGAGCGATTTTGTCACGACCCGAGTCACAAGGCAGAAAGAAGCTTCTGTCAGAGCCGGTCGTATAAACAAAAGCGCGACAAAATCACATTACCGGTTAATTAGAAATGATGCTTTAGAGTCGCTTAATGGTTCTTCAAAGATAATGTTCCCGAGATTAACTGCTTCTTTGATGTTCTCGGGGAAGGACTACTCTTCCATCCTACCCTGAGAACCTTCAAAGGCCTAAATTAAACCATATGAATACGATTATGGAGATATGACAACACTCCTAATGTTATTATTATTATTATTATTATTATTATTATTATTATTATTATTATTATTATTATTTTATTATAATTTTTCAGCAGTTGAACCCCATCCATATGGAACAAACCCCAGAGGCCACTGACTTGAAATTCAAGCTTCCAAAAAATATGGTGTTCATTTAAAAGAAGTTACAGAAGGTAATGGAAAATACAGAAAGAGGTGTTCACTTATTGAAAGGGAAAAATAACGATTCAATATATAATAAGATAAAAAGAGAAGTATTTCGTTTCACATCTTATGACGCATCAAATCAGCGCCGTGTTTAGGTCTCGTCTCCATGAAACTCAGGAGAGACAAGTTAATCTGACGCGATGCACTGTAGGCATTAATCAAAGTTATTTGAAGCGTCCCTTCGGCCCTTAACTGCAACCCCTTTCATTCCTTTAACTGTACCTCTGTTCTTATTCTCCCTCTTCTATCTTACTTTCTCACCTCTTATGACAATTGTCTCATAGTGCAACTGCGAGACTCTCCTCTTGCTACACCTTTCAAACCTTTCTGCTCTCAGTTTCCCTTTCAGCGTTGAATGACCCCATTATCATAGGTCCCAGCGCTTGGCCTCTGGCTCAAATTCTACATTCTTTTCCATTCTGTTGCTCCGAGAAGATAATATGTCGTCGCTAACACGTTTAATCTCACAGCGCCTCATCTGCTGAGTGTTCTGGTCTCCCCTCCTTGATAAACTACCGAATCTGCGTCTCGGCTCCAATATCTTTCTCTTATGACGGCAAAGACTTACATAATTTGCTGCTGTCAACGTTATTGGATTCAAAGGATATTGGAATCCGGTATTATGCCTCGGACAGCAGCCTGGGATTTGGGCAATGAATCTCATATTCATTATCTAAAATGGGGGGAAATAAGAGGTTTTGGTTATGAATATTGTATTAATAATAGGCAGTCATTTTGATTCACTAACAGGATTTGGAGAGGCTTAATCCTAAGTATATTTTACTACTGGTTCTGTTTGGACTGGGGATTATCATAATTTAATAAGCATTTGAATTTTAAGTGCCATGCTGTAGTTTACGCTACATGAATTCTGCGTTCGATATAATAATAATAATAATAATAATAATAATAATAATAATAATAATAATAATAATAATAATAATAATAATAATAATGAAGAACTGTAAAGGGAAATGTCACACGACAACGAATTACACGTAGACGAACTGATAGACGATGCCACAGAAGACGACAGGGAGGATGAGGTATCAAACAACGACACACGAAGAAACACCGACGAAGTAACAGAGAGGACGGAATGAGTAGAAAAGATTAGACAATGGATGGAGCCAGATACAGAGAGAACAAAGATCCCCTCCATGAAAGCCTACAACACCAAGAAATTAAGGGAGAAAACAAGTGAGGTCAATGAAATAATGGGCATAATACAGACCACCAGTATCACAGAAACAAATAACTTGACATATGCAGGAGCAAGATTAGTAGCAGAACTGATGGGAATTCGAACACCAACACCACCAGCACAACCAACCCAACAGAAACCAAAACAGCAACCTCCTTGGAAATGGCGACTGGAAAAGCAAATCATGGTGATGAGATCTGACTTGAGTAAACTGAAAGAGATGGCAGAAAAAAGGCTAAGAAGCAAGCAAAAAAACAAGGGAGGAACTCAACGAGAAATACAAAGTACAAGAGAGGGGATTAAACAACACAATAGAAGATGTAAAACAGAGGCTTAAGGCCAAACGCACATAAGATCCAACGATACATGAACAGGAATAAGGGATACCAACAGAACAAACTTTATTCGGAAACCAAACCAGAAAAGACTATACAGCCAACTAAGAGGGGAAGTCAACCACCCAGAATTCCTGAAGCCGAACCAAGTAAGAGACTCTGGGAAAACATATGGAGCAATCCGGTATCACACAACAAACATGCAACATGGCTCCAGGAAGTCAAGGAAGAAGAAACAGGGGAGAATAAAACAAAGATTCACAGACATCACGACAGACACAGTCAGACACCAACAAGAAAATGCCAAACTGGAAAGCCCCAGGTCCTATGATAGTCCATGGATACTGGCTCAAGAAAACTTCAAGGCCTACACCCACGAATAGCAGAACAACTCCAGCATTGTATCTCAAATCACCAAGCACCCAAATGGATGACCACAGGAAGAACATCCTTAGTACAAAAAGACAAGAGTAAGGGAAATATAGCCATGTAACTACAGGCCTATCACCTGCCTACCAATAATGTGGAAGTTACTAACAGGTATATCAGTGAAAGGCTATTACAACTACCTAGAGGAAACAAAAAAACACCATCCCCCACCAACAGAAAGGCTGCAGAAGGAAGTTTAGGGGCACAAAAGACCAGCTCCTGATAGACAAAATGGTAATGAAGAACAGTAGGAGAAGGAAAACCAACCTAAGCATGGCATGGATAGACTATAAGAAAGCCTTCGACATGATACCACACACATGGCTAATAGAATGCCTAAAAATATATGGGGCAGAGGAAAATACCATCAGCTTCCTCAAAAATACAATGCGCAACTGGAATACAATACTTACAAGCTCTGGAATAAGACTAGCAGAGGTTAATATCAGGAGAGGGATCTTCCAGGGCGACTCACTGTACCCCACTACTCTTCGTAGTAGCCATGATTCCCATGACAAAAGTACTACAGAAGATGGATGCCGGGTACCAACTCAAGAAAAGAGGCAACAGAATCAACCATCTGATGTTCATGGACGACATCAAGCTGTATGGTAAGAGCATCAAGGAAATAGATACCCTAATCCAGACTGTAAGGATTGTATCTGAGGACATCAGGATGGAGTTTGGAATAGAAAAATGCGCCTTAGTCAACATACAAAAAGGCAAAGTAACGAGAACTGAAGGGATAAAGCTACCAGATGGGAGCAACATCAAACACATAGATGAGACAGGATACAAAATACCTGGGAATAATGGAAAGGAGGAGATATAAAACACCAAGAGATGAAGGGACACGATCAGGAAAGAATATATGCAGAGACTCAAGGCGATACTCAAGTCAAAACTCAACGCGGAAATATGATAAAAGCCATAAAACACATGGGCAGTGCCAGTAATCAGATACAGCGCAGGAATAGTGGAATGGACGAAGGCAGAACTCCGCAGCATAGATCAGAAAACCAGGAAACATATGACAATACACAAAGCACTCACCCAAGAGCAAATACGGACAGACTATACATAACACGAAAGGAAGGAGGGAGACGACTACTAAGTATAGAGGACTGCGTCAACATCGAAAACAGAGCACTGGGGGGCAATATCTAAAAACCAGTGAAGACGAGTGGCTAAAAGAGTGCATGGGAAGAAGGACTAATAAAAGCAGACGAAGACCACCCAGAAATATACAGAGACACGAGAAAGACAGAAAGAACAGAGGACTATCACAACAAACCAATGCATGGACAATACATGAGACAGACTAAAGAACTAGCCAGCGATGACAATTGGCAATGGCTACAGAGGGAGAGCTAAAGAAGGAAACTGAAGGAATGATAACAGCGGCACAAGATCAGGCCCTAAGAACCAGATATGTTCAAAGTACGATAGACGGAAATAACATCTCTCCCATATGTAGGAAGTGCAATACGAAAAGTGAAACCATAAACCACATAGCAAGTGAATGCCCGGCACTTGCACAGAACCAGTACAAAAAGAGGCATGATTCAGTAGCAAAAGCCCTCCACTGGAGCCTGTGCAAGAAACATCAGCTACCTTGCAGTAATAAGTGGTACGAGCACCAACCTACAGGAGTGATAGAAAACGATCAGGCGAAGATCCTCTGGACTATGTATCAGAACGGATAGGGTGATACGTGCAAACAGACCAGACGTGACGTTGATTGACAAAGTCAAGAAGAAAGTATCACTCATTGATGTCGCAATACCATGGGACACCAGAGTTGAAGAGAAAGAGAGGGAAAATTTGGATAAGTATCAAGATCTGAAGATAGAAATAAGAAGGATATGGGATATGCCAGTGGAAATCGTACCATAATCATAGGAGCACTAGGCACGATCCCAAGATCCCTGAAAAGGAATCTAGAAAAAACTAGAGGCTGAAGTAGCTCCAGGACTCATGCAGAAGAGTGTGATCCTAGAAACGGCACACATAGTAGAAGAGTGATGGACTCCTAAGGAGGCAGGATGCAACCCGGAACCCCACACTATAAATACCACCCAGTCGAATTGGAGGACTGTGATAGAGTAAAAAAAAAAAAAAAAAAAAATAATAATAATAATAATAATAATAATAATAATAATAATAATAATGTGGCGCCGTGGAGGAGTGGGTTAGGTCGTCAATGGACTTAAAGTCAAGTTAAGCAACATTGGGGCTGGTCAGTCGTTGGATGGGTGACCGCTCTCCTCGGCGTTGATTCCTTGGGAAAGGATCTTCACCATAATTTCCTCAGTCTACTCAGCTGTAAATGAGTACCTATCCCTGATGGGGTAGGTCCAGCTATGGGTTAAATAGCAAAACTCAGCAATGATGGAAAGAAATGAAGGAATAAACGACAACGACGCAAAATGGAACCTCTGGCAACAGAGGAGCTTCGTCCGGCAACCAGGTATTCAACCCAATTGAAGGGGAAGAGCGGTCAGGTACTTGGAGGTCGTCATCCAGCCTGAGATTGGAGCTTACAGAAGCAAAAGGAAGAAATATACAGAGAAGAAAATAAGGAAATATGGAGATGCTACATCAAAAGAAGCAACCCGACGGAGAGAGGATATAGAAGATTGGTCAACATCTGGAATGAGAGGAATAACACCCCCCAAAACTGGCTCTCCCCAACAGAAAGAGAAGAACTGGAAAGGGAAATGTCACACGACAACGAATTACACGAAGACGAACTGAGAGACGATGCCACAGAAGACGACAGGGAGGATGAGGTATCAAACAACGTCACACGAAGAAACACCGTCGAAGTAACAGAGAGGACGGAATATGGGTAGAAAAGATTAGACAATGGATGGAGCCAGATACAGAAAGAACAAAGAATCCCCCTCTATGGAAAACAGCCTACCAACACCAAGAAATTAAGGGAGAAAACAAGTGAGGTCAATGAAATAATGGGCATAATCACACACCAGTATCACAGAAACAAATGGAGATTCGAACACCAACACCACCAGCACAACCAACCCAACAGAAAACAAAAACAGCAACCTCCTTGGAAAAGGCGCCTGGAAAAGCAAATCATGGTGATGAGATCTGACTTGAGTAAACTGAAAGAGATGGCAGAAGAAAGGCTAAGAAGCAAGAAAACAAGGGAGGAACTCAACGAGAAATACAAAGTACAAGAGAGGGGACTAAACGACACAATAGAAGATGTAAAACAGAGGCTTAAGGCCAAAGCACATAAGATCCAATGGTACAGTTGGACACAGGTTTCCCTGGTACACCGTCTTGCGGAGGACTTCGAAAAAAAATTACATGGTAACAGTGTTTACTGCGGGAGATGGGGGGGAGAACCCCCTCTCTGCTAACAAGAGTTCCACCAATAAGTTCTGGAGTTCGTTTGGTGGGCGGAGTTATTAGGTATGGATGGAGAAAGACACACACACACACACACACACCACACACACACGGAGTAAAAAAAAATCTGAGCAGTTTATATCGTTGTAATGAATATTGTTGTCTCACTTGTAACATAAGTTTGTTTAATATGGTTCCAATTAACTTTCGGTCAAGACATTATCTTACATCCGTGTCTATTATTATATATCGGTCATATTCATTACACAATACTTGAAATTGATCAACATTTTAAAGTTATATTGGTTTTGCCGAAAATCACGAACATCATAACAGGATTTTAATTTTAACCTTATCCAACGTAAAGCCAAGTTTACAGCATCGGTTGCAGTGCGTTTCCTACAAATTCTACAATAGGAAGCTATAAAGAGAAGCCCAGCAGCAAATGATTGAATATACCCAAATATTCAATGAATTTGTTGAGTCTCCGACACTTAGCTCCTCTCTCTCTCTCTCTCTCTCTCTCTCTCTCTCTCTCTCTCTCTCTCTTATACTAGCTAACTTATATATATCTCTCTCAGCTATACTAAGTTTAATTTTAGTGACAAGAAAAACCCCTGCGCCCAGTATGCAGTCTGATATGTCATTAGTGTTGTTCAAGAGAGGATCAGTGACCCAGTAATATCGAAGATTGCCCTTCCTGACAATACCCATAAGCATAACCAAAGCAAAGAAATTTCTCATCTCTGATACTGTAATGTCATAAACTCTTGTTCCCTTGAGTGTTCGCTTGATATATTACCCCATTTCATAACATGAAATTAACGATTGGATCTCTCTACAGTTAGTTCCATTATAGAACCATTAAAAATAGAGTAAAAAAAACTTTATTCCTGATATACTATCATCAAAATCGAGGTGTGCGGCAAAAAAATATCGCCACCAATCCTTTGCCACACAGGATTAGCTGGTTTGACGTTTCTGACAACCTCCTGGCCACCCTTACCTCCCCTCCCCCGCGCAGTTCATACAAATGGAAGACGAGCAGTGCAAACGGCGAGCAAGACCTCTAATAAGGAATTAAGTAGTACAGAACCAATACCGATACAATAAGCTATGAAGGCGCACAAAATTAAAAGCTTAAAAACGTCACATGACGTAAACAACATGTGTGGGACGACTTCTGCAACACGTCATATGACGTGGTTGACCTTTTGTTTTAAGGTTAACTGTTGTTTTTTTTCTAAAATCATGTATGCACTGATATATTATAGACTATATATTTCGTTGACCTCAGGTGATAGGTGAAGTCATTTGGGCTTTCCTTATAGTGGCTGACATAAAGAGAGTATCATCTACTGAATTGACAATTACCTTTTAAAATGTCCCACAGAGCATATGACCCCTATACTCAGAAACGACAACGATGGCCAAAAAATATGCCACATTTTACTCTTGTTCATATAACTTAGGTTTTAACCAAAGATACATTGAAAATATCAGTAGGATATAAAGCATTACATTTCAAATAATGGAAACTATTTTAAGACTCCAAGAAGCTAATAAGCGAAAATAAGTGGCGAGTTATATCTGTATCGGCCACACCACAGGTAAGGCAATTTGCCAATACTGTTACCGACCTCACTGTATGAAAACAGTGCTCAGCGAGTCATTCAGTTCTATAATTCAATGCTGTTAACAAGAAACGGTGATTAGGAAGACATCAAAAACATGTGGGGCCTGAGTAAGTAGGAAAGTTTACTGCAATACTCTCAATATTGTATGGAGGCATTATGCCATTTTTTTTTTTTTACAGATACTTCGAATATTATATCAAGAATATCATGGTTATAATAAAACTTGTTGTGAATTATATTTATTAAAACATATAATCAAATAACTAGTGAGAACAAAATGAGAACATTTTATGTCCTATTACAAAACAAATAAACATTTTATATTTACAATCTAATACCTTGACCATCCACCCTCTCTCTGTCACTTCCCTCAATCTGTCGGGCATCGAATGAACAAGGTTGAAAATTTGCTGTGGTCTCCATCTACAAATTTCCCACTGAGAGTTGATCGTGAAAGCCATGAGTTGCTGTAGTTGTTCTCTCATGTTCAATTTTCCATGCTGTTCACCATATCGGGGCCCACACGTGTTCAATCACATTCATATCTGCTCCTTTGCTCAGCCATTCATGAAGAAGCAGGTTATCCTGTCTGGCAAACCACTCTTGAACAACGTGAGCAGTGTGAACAGGATGGGCCCTGGTGGGAAGGGAAAATTCCTTTCTCGTAACGAAGGCAAGAAGGAGGTTTGCAGCAGCTCAACATACTTAGCTGCTGTAAATCGTCCCCTCGGTAAGAAACACAATCCAACCCAATCCACCCATACCATGCAGACACACCCAGCCCCAAACGTTGCAGGTGACATGGCCAGATCGAACCACCTCAACAATGTTACGAGGTTCATATCTGAATGAGAGAAAAAAATAGGGGTGTATAATATAAAATCACACACACATATATATATATATATATATATATATATATATATATATATATATATATATATATATATATATATATATATATATATATATATATACCTTTGGAGAATTTAAATTCTCAGTGATGAACAACACTGAAATTATTTATTTAATATATTATGTTTGAGGAAAAAGAGCAAATGATGCCACTGTCCCTTACCTAATATTTATCTCAGAAATAGAACTCTTATTTTATGTTACTCCTTTTATATATTTTGACAGTCCACTTCCATGGAGAAAATCTGAATATTAATAATTAATATAAAGAAGAATGCAATTGATAATTGATGCAAATAATGATTTTGCTTATCATACCGGGTTCTATTTGTTCGCCAACAATGCAGCTTCCCATGCGATGTGGACGAGAAGCACTTCTCGTCAGTAAAGATGACCCTGCCCCAAAAGTCCAAACCCTTATCAGCATGACGTTGGGAAAAATCAAGCCTTCCCGCCTTATGTCGCTCCATCAAGAGCTCCTTCGTCGCTGGAGTCCCGTGATGAATCACAGCAGCGTGGAGTCTGCTTCGTACTGTCATCGATGACACCTAATCCAAGTTCTTCATGAATGGCCTCGGCGTTGGTTAAGGGTTGCTCTCGAGCCGCCCTGATAATGGCGTCATCCTCAGCTGGGGTGGTTTTCCGTGGACCCCCTGGCCTAGCTAAGCGAACATATTATCTTAAATGTTTAACTTATAATTTATATAACATCGCAATCAATTATAGATTCTTCGAATTTTGTACTCGATGGATTGATCATAGTTTAGTAAACATGGCGGTATATTTTTGGTTTCAAAAGCATATCAAATAGAACGAGGTTACATATATCCATAATATTCTCAATTTGGTTGGTGGTTATTAAAACTGTAAATCATTGCTGAGCCATCACTGAAATGACATTTAATAAATAAACTATAGCTATCATAAGACACACAATGACTGTGACGGGGTGGGCACAGATAAAATGCTCTTATAGGCTTAATTTTATCGAGACAACTCAATCGACTATCTAACTTTCTTGGTCGGCAAGGGCCAACCACCCACCGGTGTGGAATTATGGAGGTGCACCTGAAATATTATTGTGGTGTTGGAATGGCTGTGGATATCTGTAGTCTAACCCAAATTATAATAGCGAGACGAAATACATTTAAGAAAAAAACTTTCATATTAAATAAGCAAGATTAAATAACCATGAATAATGTAACATATCCACCAATCATTCAGCATTAACAACTTACGCAAGTCGTTCAAGTTCCCACTCTTCTCCCATCTTCTTATCCACAACTGTACCGTGGTGGGGGACACACCAACATCACGTGATGTTCAATGGCTCGTATCGAGAAGCCATTCGTCCTTGCAGCGCCAGATTTGTGTCCCTTTGATTCATGGTGAGTGGTTATGAAGCCTGACCCATTTAAAAATCCTGCTGACGACCTCACCTCCGTTGGGATTCAGACTCTGTTTCGAGTAGAGTAAAACAAACGTAATTACCCCTAACCTGCTTATATTACATAAGATATGCGAAAGTAGCTACTTCATACGAAATGGATAAGCATAAAAATAATGGGAACAAAAATAAAAAACAAATTATGTATACATGGGAGAAAACTAATTAGAAATTCAATGATTTTTCCACTGCACTGCGAATTGTTCAATCTTTAATAAATCGACTTTATCTTTCTCGGGATCTATGGGGTTCATGTCTGCACCCTTATTTGGCCAGTCAACCAATTCAAATCCTCTCCACCTTGAAACCATTCCTGGACTACTCTGGCCGTATGGATGGGACAGCCGTCATGAATGAAAATGACAGGACTAGGTGGAAACGGATAATTCCGCTGGTGAAGTGAAGGGAGGAAGAAATCCTGAAGAATTTTAACCTATTTTTCATTGGTGAAACCCTTCAGTCTTGGTGATATCACATATACCATGTAAGGAAATCCAGGCCCACACGTTTACAGTTACAAGCCACTCCTGGCCACTTCGTAAATGTTTCCTCGGTGGTATCTGAAGGAAAACAATCTGATTTTTTTTACAATTTACTCGTTGCTTTCCATAACAGGGAAAATAATGTTATATCGTTTTGGGGAAATGTAATGCTAAGCTGATTAGTGGAATTCACGTTAAGAGAGGAACAGCACCACCTTTAGTAAACAGCGTTTCAAACAAATAATTAACAATTTATCATTATAAAGACATACAGAATTTTAAACGTTATCAATGACAGTAATGACCTGAGATGTTGCAATGCCAGTAACAGCCAATCAATCAATCAGTCCCAGTAATCGTGTGATTTAACAACGATATCACTGCTACAGCACCCCTATTACACGCTAACAAGTTTGTCACCCAATCATGACTAGACTGAGGTGTTGTCTAAATTTTGATAGGTTATCTGTCCTCTGCTAGTAGTATTCGTTATAGTCTCGAAATGAACAGCAACATATAGTTCTCCGGGCGCAGATCGTCGCTCTACGAGAAAGTGGGCTTTCAATAGGTGCTGTTGCACAGTGTCTTGACGTCTCCCCTACAACAGTAAATAAATGGAAAAGGAGGCACGCTTAGACTGGGAAATTGACCGACTTTGGATAGCATTTATTTATTTCATTTATTTATTAATGTTTTAAACTATAAACCTTTTAAACCCGTGAAATTATGAAACCTAAATTACAGTTGCCTTGGTCCTGTTGAACTCTAATAGTGATTCTTTCTCTTTACTTCCCAGAATACCAAATATTCGTTCCCATAAGTAAACAGGCTATAATTAATCTTGATTATCTAGGTATCTGCATGTTAATTACGTATTTCAGTTCGAAGACCTCCACCACGAATGACCACCCATTAGGATAACGACGACATTCGACAAGCAGCAGAAGAAGATCCTTTTACCAATACTATTGCTATTTGTGAACGTTTGGCATTAAATGTTTCGGCTATGACGGTGCGAAGACGTCTGCATGAGGCAGGAATACCTCATAGAATTCCTGCCAAGAAGGAATTTCTCGCCGAACGGCATCGTGCTGATAGGCTTGCCTTTGTTCAACAGTTTGTGGGGGAGGATATGGAATTTTGGTATCGAGTCGTATGCAGTGACGAAAGGTCTTTTACTAGCAGAAGTCACGGCAGAATACATAACTGAAGACCGAGTAATATAAGGTGAGTTCCTATAATTAATAATAACAGTCAGACTATAATAATTATAAGCAAGGGTAATATTTAATCAAAAGATAATAATTCAGTCAATAACCATGTATTTTCCGCTAAATGAATTATATTGCCACGAGAAGTGTGAAAATAAAAATTCTTCATTGAAATCCCCCCATTAGTTAAACTATTGCCAGCTTTCAGGCATTAAGCAAATGCATTATTAATGTTATGAATAATCACGTAAGCAAACTTATAATGTTGAGTACAGCCTGTTTACTGGATTAAAGAATATCATATCATAACGGACCGTTGCAGATCAAACTTAATGCTATTATAAGTATTAATCTTTGCAGATGAATAAACATTCTTAACTTAATGCAAGGGTTGTTACTTAGCATTTTATTTCCCCAAACGATATGGCATTATTTTCCCTATTACGAAAAGCAAAGCGTAAATTGTTAAAAATTAAATTTTTTCCCTTCAGATACTACAGAAGAAACATTTACGAGGTGACCAGGTGACCAGAAATGGGCATGTCACAGTAAACGTGTGGGGCTGGATCTTCTTACATTGTATGGATGATTTCACCAGGACTGAGTGGAGGTTCACTGGTGAAAAATACATTGAAATTATTCTGGATTTCTAACTTCTTTCACTTCAACAGCGGAATTATTCCTCCCCACCTGCTCCTGTCATTTTCATTCACGACCGCTGCTCCATCCATCCATACGGCCAGAATAGTCCAGGAATGGTTTCAAGGTCGAGAGGATCTGCAATTGCTTGACTGGCCAAGTAAGGATACAGACATGAACCTCACTGAGAATATTTAGGCTAATTTGGTAAAATGTTGGGAGCCTGAGAGGGAGAGGAGATCAGATCAACTTATGGACCACTGGGAACACAATGGAAGCTATTCCACAACCAACCACAGATCGTCAGAAACCATGAATCTTCTATGCCTAACAGATTACAAGAGGTGATCTAAAAGGAAGGTGGCTGGACTTCTCACTAATATTAAAAATAAATGTAAAAATTGAGTGTGTATATTTGGATTACCCCATGGCTTCCGCTGAACTTCCATGTCGTATGATGTAAAAAAAATCGTAAAACGTAAAACAGACCAATGCATATCGTTTAGCTCCAGGTCATGATTATTATAATTTAATTATTAGAAAGGTGAATTAGATATTTTAAAGGAGTTCAAAATCTAAAGGGAATTTCGCTATCCTGATTTTCTTTAAAATTATCTAAAAAGAGAACCCTAGGACAATATCATCAAACTACATTTCTCCAAATAGCTCTTTTCACAATGGACAGGTAAATGAGTGAAGGGGCTGTTTAACAATAGAGACGTCTGTCTCTTATCCTCACACGAATAATGATAAGAGCGAAAGGAATTTCTGTCCGTAGGACATTAAAATATGTATCACAATTAATATATTAGAAAATATAAGCCAAGTAGATATGTTTATCCATATCATGTAATAATTATTGTAATGAACGGTGTGTAGCGAATAACCTCTACAGTATATTCAAGAGGGAATACAAACCCAACCATGAATGCATGAAACCTCTGAATATCAACAATTGTTTATCATTGGCAAACGAATTAAGTTTACCATATGGGAATGGTTAAAAGTTTGCACCAAGTTTGGGAGGCCTTCTTCGCTTCCATTACACGTTGTGGAATTTTCTGTCCCTAGTAGTTTCATTTTGATTCCTCAGTAAAGTCTAGTCTAGTCTCTCTCTCTCTCTCTCTCTCTCTCTCTCTCTCTCTCTCTCTCTCTCTCTCTCTCTCTCTCTCCTTTTCATTCTATATGTATTTCAAGAGAGTGAGTTTAACCCAATCCTTCTTCTTGTAAATGTTTTTGTATTCAGAAAATCTACAGTACTGTAATAATATTAGGATAACCCTAAAAAACACGCAGGCATTAAAGATAAACAAGAAAATATTTCAAAGTGGAGCTTTTCGTTAGCCATACACTCTATCCACGAGCATATCTAGTACTTCGTCCACTCATCGGAGTCGCAACAGGCCCACCTTACCCCTAGCCCCCCATCCATTTCAGTTGTAGCAAAGCTGAGGGCATCGGTACAGCAAAAGCAAGAAGCTCGTCAGTTTGAATTACATTTCAGAATTCCAAAACCTGTAAGACGGCTTAACAACAAGAACTTAATCCCCGACACCACTCCCCCCGCCCCCGGAAAAAATATATATGCATATATTAGTTTAGTCAAGATTAGAGGGTGTTAATGACATATCAAAATAGCATACTTAGCGCAGTGGTATTTCTAGATGACATGTCACTTTAAATTAGCTAATATGGGAGAGAGAGAGAAGAGCTAAGGTGTCGGACATTTTCAACACGTTCACCGAGTGTTTGGGTATGTTCAATGAATTGTTGCTGCGTTTCTCTTTAGAGCTTCCTATTGTAGAATTTGTAGGAAACGCACTGCAACCGATACTATAAACTTGGCTTACGTGATAAGTTAAAATATCCTGTTATGATGTTCGTGATTCTTTCCAAAACCAATATAACTCTAAAATTTTGATCAATTTTAAGTATTGCGTAATGAATATCACCGATAAATAATAACAGACATGGTGGTAAGATAATGCCTTAGACAAAAGTTAAATGGAATCTTAATAAACAAACTTATATTTAAAGTGAGACACTAATCTTAGTTACAGCGATATAACCTGCTCAGATTTCTTTCCTTTTTCTTTTACTTCGTGTGTGTGTGTGTGTGTGTGTCTTTCTCCAACCTTACCTAATGACTCCTCCCACTGAAAGAATTCCAGAGCTTATTGGTGGAACTCTTGCTAAGAGAGGAAGAGTCCTCCCCCCATCCCCATCAGTAAACACTGTTACCATAAAATTTTTCGAAGTTGCTCAAGAAGGTGTACCAGGGAAACCTGTGTCCAACTGTACATGAACAAGAATAAGGGATACCAACAGAACAAACTATTCGGAACCAACCAGAAAAGACTATACAGCCAACTAAGAATGGAAGGCAACCACCAAGAAATTCCTGAAGCCGAACCAAGTAAGAGACTCTGGGAAAACATATGGAGCAATCCGGTATCACACAACAAACATGCAACATGGCTCCAGGAAGTCAGGAAGAAGAAACAGGGAGAATAAAACAAAGATTCACAGACATCACGACAGACAGTCAGGACACCAACTAAAGAAAAATGCCAAACTGGAAAGCCCCAGGTCCCGATGAAGTCCATGGATACTGGCTCAAAAACTTCAAGGCCCTACACCCACGAATAGCAGAACAACTCCAGCATTGTATCTCAAATCACCAAGCACCCAAATGGATGACCACAGGAAGAACATCCTTAGTACAAAAAGACAAAAGTAAGGGGAATATAGCCAGTAACTACAGGCCTATCACCTGCCTACCAATAATGTGGAAGTTACTAACAGGGTATACAACTACCTAGAGGAAACAAACACCATCCCCCACCAACAGAAAGGCTGCAGAAGGAAGTGTAGGGGCACAAAAGACCAGCTCCTGATAGACAAAATGGTAATGAAGAACAATAGGAGAAGGAAAACCAACCTAAGCATGGCATGGATAGACTATAAGAAAGCCTTCGACATGATACCACACACATAATAGAATGCCTGAAAATATATGGGGCAGAGGAAAACACCATCAGCTTCCTCAAAAATACAATGCGCAACTGGAATACAATACTTACAAGCTCTGGAATAAGACTAGCAGAGGTTAATATCAAGAGAAGGATCTTCCAGGGCGACTCACTGTCCCCACTACTCTTCGTAGTAGCCATGATTCCCATGACAAAAGTACTACAGAAGATGGATGCCGGGTACCAACTCAAGAAAAGAGGCAACAGAATTAACCATCTGATGGAGTTTGGAATAGAAAAATGCGCCTTAGTCAACATACAAAAAGGCAAAGTAACGAGAACTGAAGGGATAAAGCAACATCAAACACATAGATGAGACAGGATACAAATACCTGGGAATAATGGAAGGAGGGGATATAAAACACCAAGAGATGAAGGACACGATCAGGAAAGAATATATGCAGAGACTCAAGGCGATACTCAAGTCAAAACTCAGCGCCGGAAATATGATAAAAGCCATAAACACATGGGCAGTGCCAGTAATTAGATACAGCGCAGGAATAGTGGAATGGACGAAATCAGAACTCCGCAGCAAGTGCCTTGTCCAACATCACCGGTTTCACAATAAAAATGCGTAACCTGATTGTTCAGATTATGCTGATATGAATTTCGCACGAGGTCATTTCATCAAACAAAGCTATTTTATGTCTCTCTCTCTCTCTCTCTCTCTCTCTCTCTCTCTCTCTCTCTCTCTCTCTCTAGTTAACACCGGGTACAGCAATTTTCTTCGTGTATTCACAACCATTTTCAGGTAAATGTTAAACGTGAAAGTTTCAGTAAAAGTTGCAGTTGAAAGTTGTAGGTAAATATTAATGATGGAAGTTGTAGGTAAAAGTTGCAGGTGGAAGTTGCAGGTAAATGTTAAAGATGAAAGTTGTAGTAAAAGTTCCAAGTAAATGTTAAAGATGAAAGTTGTAGGTAAATGTTAAAGATGAAAGTTATAGGATATGTTAAAGATGAAAGTTGTAGGTAAATGTTGCAGGACAAAGTTGCAGGTAATTATTGAAGGTGATAGTTGTAGGAAAAATTTGCTGGTGAAAGTTGCAGGTGACAAGAATCTCCTCGGGATTTTCGTCAGAACTGATTTCGGACAGAAACTTTGACAACTGATCGACTCTGAATGCTTCCAGATTATATCACTGTGGATAGTAATACAGAATACTCTTCACTAATCCTTTATACATTGCAGAGCATTTGTTAATTTATGAATGAGAGGTGTTTTTTCAAAGAATAAGTAAAATATATACATTTAATTTTCATATCTTCACATGGTTTTCTTAGTTATCATTATGCTGTCATTACAATTAACATCAATGGTGCTTTTAAGAATATTAGAGACCCAAAATCAGTGAAAGATATTATTATTATTATTATTATTATTATTATTATTTTTTTTTTTTCTCTATCACAGTCCTCCAATTCGACTGGGTGGTATTTATAGTGTGGGGTTCCGGGTTGCATCCTGCCTCCTAGGAGTCCATCACTTTTCTTACTATGTGTGCCGTTTCTAGGATCACACTCTTCTGCATGAGTCCTGGAGCTACTTCAGCCTCTAGTTTTTCTAGATTCCTTTTCAGGGATCTTGGGATCGTGCCCAGTGCTCCTATGATTATGGGTACGATTTCCACTGGCATATCCCATATCCTTCTTATTTCTATTTTCAGGTCTTGATACTTATCCATTTTTCCCTCTCTTTCTCTTCAACTCTGGTGTCCCATGGTATTGCGACATCAATGAGTGATACTTTCTTCTTGACTTTGTCAATCAACGTCACGTCTGGTCTGTTTGCACGTATCACCCTATCCGTTCTGATACCATAGTCCCAGAGGATCTTTGCCTGATCGTTTTCTATCACTCCTTCAGGTTGGTGCTCGTACCACTTATTACTGCAAGGTAGCTGATGTTTCTTGCACAGGCTCCAGTGGAGGGCTTTTGCTACTGAATCATGCCTCTTTTTGTACTGGTTCTGTGCAAGTGCCGGGCATTCACTTGCTATGTGGTTTATGGTTTCATTTTTCGTATTGCACTTCCTACATATGGGAGAGATGTTATTTCCGTCTATCGTACTTTGAACATATCTGGTTCTTAGGGCCTGATCTTGTGCCGCTGTTATCATTCCTTCAGTTTCCTTCTTCAGCTCTCCCCTCTGTAGCCATTGCCAATTGTCATCGCTGGCTAGTTCTTTAGTCTGTCTCATGTATTGTCCGTGCATTGGTTTGTTGTGCCAGTCCTCTGTTCTTTCTGTCTTTCTCCTGTCTCTGTATATTTCTGGGTCTTCGTCTACTTTTATTAGTGCTTCTTCCCATGCACTCTTTAGCCACTCGTCTTCACTGGTTTTTCAGATATTGCCCAGTGCTCTGTTTTCGATGTTGACACAGTCCTCTATACTTAGTTAGTCCTCTCCCCGTCCTTCCTTTCGTGTTATGTATAGTCTGTCCGTATTTGCTCTTGGGTGTAGTGCTTTGTGTATTGTCATTTGTTTCCTGGTTTTTCTGATCTATGCTGCGGAGTTCTGCCTTCGTCCATTCCACTATTCCTGCGCTGTATCTGATTACTGGCACTGCCCATGTGTTTATGGCTTTTATCATATTTCCGGCGTTATTATTATTATTATTATTATTATTATTATTGGAAGAGGAACATTATTCATATGGAACAAGCCTACAGGGACCAGTGACTTGAAATTCAAGCTTCAGAACAATAACAAAAAATAAATGAACAAATTAATATGCAAATAGATAAAAATGTAAGTAAATCATTAAAATTCAAGGAAATTGTATTAGGATAATAATAATTATATTATTGTTGCATTCAGTTTGTAGGAATCCTCAGGACTGATCACAGTCTTTGTAATTAAAATCGAAATGCCTCCCAAATTATGGTAATCTGTTCTCAAAACAGGACGGCGTCATAATGAGATTCAATTATAACCCCATTCAAATCCTATTACCGATTTCCTATTACTGATTCAGCTGCACCGCCTCTGAATAGTGTGTTGTATCTATGAGCGTCATCTTTAATTACCCACCTTCTTCCTTTCTGACAAGGGCGTGATTCGCCGAGCGCTCCAAGCAGGAAGGAGTCTTCTGTCGCCCAAATCCGATTCTGCTGTCGGCACCACAACGGATTCCAATATCCTTCGAATCCAATAACTCTGACAGCAGTAAATTATGCAAATCGGCGCGCTGTACATACATCTGAGGCATTATGAGATAGAAGCTCCGGTAAAAATGCACCTCTCTCTGTTTAGAAGAACGTCAGGGTTTCCCGTCAAGAGGTACGTTCAATATTACGGGCGTCTCTCCTTTTATATTTCCCGGAAAATCACCGGATTCTTTT
>NC_087211.1:9425235-9432735 GCF_015104395.2 Macrobrachium nipponense | reverse complement strand
TAGTGGTGGATTTAAAGCCAACTGTTACGCGCCGTATAAAAATTAGAGTATCTTGTTTTATTTCTTTAGTACACGTAATATCCTGTATTTACGGACTCACCGTCTGTTGTTCGAACTTCCCTAATGAGAAGTCCGGATAAGCGAGCGCTTACAGATACCTCTATAGTTATGTAAAAAACATTGACCTGTATGTAGTATATCCCAGCTAGGGGTATACAAAATATTATCTTACATCCTGCAAAATAAGGCGTGTTTATCAAAGGAAAATCCTATAAACCTTCAAACATATTAAAATCCGTTTGAACAAAAATGAGACAGTTAATCAAATAATAACTTATATAAAGGAACTATTACATTTTGTCTCAATAAATTCGTAACATTTTGTCAAATGACCCAACAGAATTCTCCCACAACCGCAGTCGCACTTTGCACGCAAAATCTTGAGAAGCATGCACCCTCGAATGTCTTAGTGCGTGTAAAAAAGACTTTGCTGGGAAATGAAATTTTAATCCTTCCCGACACTCTGAAATATAACGATTTCCGCGAACAAAGCCCTAGACACGGTTGACACAGCAACAAGTTAAATCTAGTGATCCACAAACGTATACATATCGTGGATACGGAAGTTATAAATATCGCATTTTTATTGTTGCTAATTTGTAATCCCGCCCAACCAGTCGTAGATGAATCTCTCTGATAATCTATCTAAAGTAATATCCGTAAAGTCATTCAAGCAGAGGTGATTCAGCAGAAATCTTTTTTATCTTTTATCTGAATACCAGGAAGTTTCTCCACTAGCGAGTGATCCCTGGGAAAAAACGGATGTAATTTAACACAAAACACGGTCTAAGGACAAACATAAAGCTATTTACGTACCTTCGTATAGATTCTCAATGAAATTTTAAAATAGAGATAAATGACGAAGTTGAAAAATGTTAGTAATAGGAGTCATTAGGAAATCAAATAAGCCCATATAATTTTTCCCTCAAATGTCATGCCATAAAAGATCGGACTTGGAGTATCTGCGCAGATTACGGTCGCTTAAACAAGGAAACGACTCCCGATAGTTTCCAGTGCCATGTACCGATGACATCTTATCTCTGTTAGGTTAGAATAAATTTTTCACCAGCTTGGACTTACTTTAAAAGCTTTTACCAGATACCATTACCTAAGTGATTGTACCTCATACACCGTTTTCAGCACACTCAGGGGACATTATCAATTTTTACGTATGCCTCCGGCTTACGTTGCGCCCCAATTACAATATAGTGTTTGGAGACTTTTAAGGGATACCCTACATGCCTATTGGTTGGTCTTATAATCTTTTCTAATACCTTAGAAGTACATTCACATAAACTAGAGCTAGTGCTACAGAGATAAAGACAAATAATCTCAGAGTAAAATATCTAAATGTGAGTTTTAAAAAACCGAACATGTTTATCTAGGTTTTATGTGTCTAGTCAAGGTCTTAAAGTAGTCCATGGTAAGGTGCCGGCTATTCATAACTTTCCGGTACTTATTAACGTAAAAGGGGGATACAGCACTTTTGCGCTGTAGTGGGTATTACAGTCGTATGTAAATATGTAACTCTTCAAACATGACAGCTCCTTTAACAGATCTTACGAAGAAGAGCGTAGATTTATTAAGGTCTAAAAAGCATCAACAGGCGTTCGATATCTTAAAAGCGGAATAATGCAGCTCACCTAACTTAAAAATCCCTGATTTAAATAAGGAATTTTTTTTTTATTGCAACAGACGCCTCAGACCAAGGGGTAAGAGGGTATTACTTCAGTAATATGATAAACAGTTCTTCCCTATAGCTTTTTATTCATGTAAACTAAAGCCCTCTGTAAGTAAATATACAGTAATAGGCAAGGAAGGGCTAGGTATCATTAACTCACTAGTACATTTTAAGTTCATAATCTATGGCTATCCTGATAAAGTCCTTACTGAACATGAGTTCCTTTACCGAGTTTTCAAAGGCTTTAATCACAGTCCAAAAGGAACTCGGTGACAAATGATCATTCAGGTCTTTGGAGCCAAGATAAGATATCTACCTGGGAAAAGCAAATATCATAGCTGACGCATTATCCCGCAATCCCGCACCATACAGCAAAGAACCATTAATTAGACTAAAAGATATAGAAACATCCGTGCCTATTGTTAAAACCGTATCTAAACAAGAAAATTCCTTAACCCAAGAGATCGCGACCATTGAATATCTGGGTTGGAGCGCAGAACTGTTACAAACTGAACAAAGCAAGTGTCAACAGTGATAAGCAAAACAATAAACACCAAACAATAAACACTTCGAAACGGAAACAGGGTCAGTGGCTAAGCAAACCAATAAACACTTCGAGCAGAAACCCTAAAGCAAAAATATATTTAAAGTATGTGTATAGAATAATGTAATCAAATGTAATATAATGTAGGGTCCGTGACGAGGAAAACCCGAAGAACACAGCAGATGACTAACGACCAGGTAGTAGTAATAATCTCTTTCATACCAATCGTCATAAACTGGTTGCATTCCGTCATCCAGGGTTCTCTACTATGTCACAGAAAGCCAAATCACTATTTTACTGGCCTACAATGCTTACAAATATAAAAAGCACATAACTGATTGTAACACGTGTCATGAAAACAAGGGACACACTAAGACACCTGTCAGTTAAGGGCCTATCCTGTGCCAAATCAATCCTTGAAAGAATATACGTAGAATTAATTAACAGAATTACGAGTCTGACAGAGGGAATAAACACTTCTTAGTGTCATAGTTTCCTTGACACGTTATATAGAATGAATAGCACTAAAAACAAACACCGCAATTGAGTGCGTTAGGAATATTTATGAGTGCTAAATCAGTAAACAAGGAATTCAACACATGATAATCTGACTCGGGTGGTGTAAATCATAATAATCTCCTTAACACGTTGTGTGAATTCCTTTCCATTAAGAAAACCAATAATATATTTTGATCACCCAGAGTCAATCGGTTTGGTAGAATAACGGATAATTAAATAGGAAGTGTCAATGTCTTACGAGTTACAACTCGTGATATTGGATCCGAACTGGATTATAGCGGTTCTCAGCTTGGTTTTAAATAACCTTTATCATTTATATCTTGTACCTATAGAATTGATGCCGCAAGTAGCCTTATACGGTACGCCGCTAGAACACTTTTCCACATATTCAAGCCAACCATTAATTTATCTAAATATATATATATATAAATAAATAAAAAAAATAAAATAAAATAAATATGGATACAAGTGGAGTCAATATATACACTCCGTAAGAAGTCGGAAGGGTTACAAATTATAATAAAAAAAGGAATCACGATAAAATCAATAAGCAAAACGTAACCATAGATTAATTAAATATCCAAATATATATGCGTAAAGATTTGAACTCTAACTTAACGCTTTAGTAATGACAAATAAGATAAAAGTTCAAACACATATCCAAAACCTACTGACATATTGTCTGTCCCGGTGATTTTATATTCGTAGTCAATGAAAAAAAAAAAAAATAATAATAAAATAAATAAATAAATAAATAAAAAATAAAATAAAAGAGATTTTAAAGTCAGGAAGTCTAGAAGTGAAAATGTTATCTATGAAATAATCCTATATGAATCTTATACAGGGCTAATAATATATATAGAATTTGTATGGAAACCTTTTTCATATAGTTTGAATAAGGAATATTTAATTTAACATAATTACAATTATGCAGATTTCCAACATGAAACTAATATATTGTTCAATTTTGGTACTGTTTTTTTTTTTGTTTTTTTTCAGACATTCTTTTCGTGTGGGTCGAGTATTAAAAGATAATAAATTTATCCTAAAGTCGTATTTATTACAGCAAGTAACGTAACTCTTAGCTGGCTGAGAGCAATCTCCTGCCAAGTGACGACGTCATCATTGCCGTATCAGTATTTGTTCCTTTTAACCTCAATAATCTGCTTACACAGGCTTCATCTCGCGCTTGCAAAAGCAGATTGACTGGAGAAAGGAATGCCTAGCCCGAACTTCTCATGGGCAAGGCAGACATGTCTATCCGTATGCGCAATGCAACTTTAGCTAAGGAGTTGCAATCATTTTAAAATTAATAAACAAAATAAGGAAATAGAATTTCTATAACATCAAAATGAATTAATTTTTTCTGAACCTCATAGACATTTAGAAGTATCACGATATGGATATGGATTATTTACTTGTAACATTAGCTTATTACAATCCAGGTAAATCACATTCATGGGAAAATGTTACATTTTCTTGAAAAACCCAAAGTTTATATAGAAATTAGTTACATAGTGGGTTTTTCGTTGCATCTCCTACCTATTAATAATGTTTTAAAAGTTAACCTCAGAGGATGCGCGTGAGAAAATTGAATATGAAACTTTTGTTAGGGCACATAGGATCAGATTTTATCACAACTTAATTTCAGTTAGCATAGAGAACTACAGAATCATGATTAATCTTCTCTTTGACTCTTATGTTGCCTGGCAATCTTACAATTAGCTCCGTTTTCCACTTCTTTGTCTAGTAACTTACTACCAGTAATATCGAATTTTCTTTGAGATTCGTAATGATATCTATATATTTTTTATAATTATGGATATTTTTACAGTCATCATAGACCTGGATAGGTTCACTCATTGTTAATGCCATGGATAAAAAAGTTTGTACAGCGGACTCTTTTGAATTCCAAAATATCAGCGAATTCATGTGGGTTAAGTCTGGTCTAAATGGCTCTCTCCCCTCCCCTGTATTTGGATGTTCTGAATTTACTCTGCCCTTGTGACAATATAATTTCACTTGCAGGCTGATTAATGGAACCTGTTACAGTATCCTGCAGTACGAGAGTTTCACATCGCAACTTCAAAAAATCGTTCGTCGCTGCGGACGACGGCAGTCGAGTAACAACCGCCTACAATGTGAAAGGAATAAGCACCATCATGGACTTCTTCGACCGACGCTGTATCTCGTCGTTAATCTCGTTTTAATGCGGAACGCTCCGGCGGCTGTCGGAATCGACTACAAAAAGGGACATACTTCCGACGATTACGACCCGAAGGATATTCAACTCTACTTTGCTGGCGAAGGACTCGTGCTGGGGATGTTTTTTTATTCATCGCGAACGTAATCGTGTAGCTTAGGATGCAGAGAATAAGTATGAGCGCAAAAATAGAACGTTGGACCCGCCCAGGCAAATTTTCCCCTTGTTTTAACCCTGTGAAATAGGCCGTTTCATTGGGCTATAGGTGGTTGTCTGGAACTGTGTAATGGACGAAAAGTTGTTCGAACGCTAGTTAAAAGTGAAGTAGTATACCATCGTCATGTATCCTATATATATAAAAGTATCATGTCTCCTATATATAAATGATCATAAATAACAGAATCGAAATTATATTTTTTCTTTTTTGCGTGTACGCAATAGGAATCTATTATATAAATGATCATAAATAAAAACAGAATCTAATATATCTTTGCGTGTACGCAATAGGAATCTATTTAAAGTGGGCACATATATTAATCATAATTATAGAATCCATATACATATGTATAAACAAATCAGGTAGCCTATAATCAATCTGTTACCTTTTATCTTACCAATATCTGCAGTTATTTATGAGTTAGTATATGAATTAATGAATCAGATATATAACATTTAGCATAAAAATCAACGAATCAATCAGCATAAACATTAATAATTTTATCAATTCATATATGAAATTTTTTATCAGTTAAAATATGATTTTTATCATGTTAATCTTCATTCTATGCAATTATCAGAGTACATTAGTATTTTCTGTAGCATATGTATCTTCATGAGATGAAGTGAAAAAAAAACTGTATCATTATATATCACGTGATCACTATTATTTACCAATATCATTGTTTTTTATATTATTACTTGAATCAATTCATGTACACCATGAATTTTTATTTACTTATATATATATATATATATATATATTCACATAGTGTCTGTATCACACTCCTATAAGTCAAATGCAAGTCAAGTTTGAGTAATATTCAGTAGTTGGTTTTGGTAAGCTGACCGAGCTGATTTGTAAGCTGTTTGAACATAAAAAAATAAAAAATATGGGAACTGTTAGTCCATATATATAAAACAGATTGCTTGCAGGAATGTGATCAGACTAGAGACGCTAAAGATGACGTATACAATAAGTATGTAGGCTAAGATAACATGCCGTCACCTGTAGTCATTCAATTGTTATAAACCCTAGTCCAAGCTCCCTGCTTGAGGACAACTACCCGACCTATAATTCAAACGGCCTACGTGATCTGTAGCGTGTCTCATTTTGATGTGTTCGTATGAAACTATGTCATTTGTATGTATGTTCTAATGTTCGAAACTACTGTCTGTTCCTTCATAACTTGTAACAGAGATGGTAGACGAGCAGAAGAGAGTTAGCTATCGTCATTAGAAGACCTGTACCTCTTTACCTAAGCTTTATCATGTAGAGGAATAGGATTAGCCATCATCATTGGCAGAAGCGATCAAGCTATCGTTATTAGAAGACTTGTACAATCATATCTGATCTTCAGCATGTAAAACTTCAGAAGAATACATATATTTTTATATTTCGTGTTTTCTACAAGAACCTCCTCACCATGAGTTTAACACATCGTCGTAATAACTAACAAGATAATACCGACTTCGTAAGTGATCTACAAACCCCCAGACACTCCATTGAAGATGGAAGTGCAATACCAACCGACTTAGCGTAAAATTATCGCAAGTCTAACATTACCTCATAGGGCGCCTTATCATACAGGCACAAGCCCTAATATATGCGCTTATAATATTCAGAATCTCTCTTCCATAACATATCTTCAATCTGATGATACGGTCATTCTTTCTATGCACTTCTATTACCGAGTCCTTTAGTTCACTAGACAGTACTATGCCAACTCCATTTCTACCTTGTTTATTTGCTCCACTATAATATAGCTTATATCCATCTCCCAACTCTTTAGCTTTATTTCCTTTCCACCGCGTTTCTTGCACACACACAACATCTACTTTCTTTTCTCTCATCAAGTCAGCCAATTCTCTACCTCTCCCAGTCATGGACCCAACATTTAGCTGACATACTCTGAACCCAATGTGAGCTCGCTTCTTTAGCTGCACCCGAATCCGAGCAGTAGCCCTCGCCTTACCACAGAGTTAGGGCGATGTCTCTGTGCGTCGTTTACGGAGTACGCCCTAGCATTACCTCTTTCCATATTTCGGCTCATTCCATTTTTGGTTTTGGCACAGTGGAATGAGCCGAAATATGGAAAGAGGTAATGCATATCCCATATCATTCTATTTTCAGATCTTGATACTTATCCATTTTTTCCCTCTCTTTCTCTTCAACTCTGGTGTCCCATGGTATTGCGACATCAATGAGTGATACTTTCTTCTTGACTTTGTCAATCAACATCACGTCTGGTCTGTTTGCACGTATCACCCTATCCG
>NC_087211.1:9417735-9420235 GCF_015104395.2 Macrobrachium nipponense | reverse complement strand
GAAAGCAATTCACAAAGCAAACGTAATTTTCTACCGACCCCCTAAAGACAAGACCAGAGATACACCCAACAATAAAATAATAATTCCCCACCTGGACACGATTAAGAGAATAACCAATCCCTTCGGAAAATCGAACCCTTTTGTATTTACTTACCCAAACACCTTAGCCAAATCCCTGATTAACGTCCAACAAAAGGATCTCCAAAGGACTCTGGGGTATACGAAATCCCATGCCAGGACTGTGACCAATCTTACATCGGATTTACAGGTAAATCCCTTCCCCAGAGATTAATACAACACAAACGGTCAGTTAGGTATGGACAACAGAACTCTGCTATTTTCAACCATATAAATGAACATAACCATAGAATAAACTGAATTTGTCACGTGTAATTTATAGCAGCAACTGCCGGTACAAGAGTCAAATGATGGAATCGGCTTAATAAAAGAGAGGCAGGTAATGAACATCTCAAAAGGAGCATGGATTTCGGACACGATCGACAACCTCTTCATTCAACCAACCCTTAAGAAGATTAAAGGAAGATTATCAGCGGGGGTGACTTAAATTGGCTTGTTTGTGGATGGACCTCTTGGTATAAATACCACCATCCACTCGCTAAAAAAGTTAGATGTTATAATAAGTAGATCCGACAAAGACGGCAAAATCGTAATAATGGACAAAGACTTCTACCTTGACAAAATCAACCAGCTCCTTAGCGACACAAAACACATACGAAAAACTGACGAAAAATCCCCTCCAAAACGTTCCCACAGAATTTTTTCGGAAAGTAAGATTAATTGGCAAAGACAAAAAGAGTATTGAACTATTAGAGAAATTTAAAGTAATTAATCCTAAATTACCCTATTTTTATGGCCTTCCCAAAACTCACAAAAGACAATCTTCCATTCAGACCCATCGTTTCATGTGCCGGAGCTTTCAATTACAAAATTTCTAAATGGTTAGCTGGCCTCCTTTCCCTTTTTTAGGCACCTTTTCTCCAGTCACATTAAAAACATTCGGAAGATTTTTGTCACAAATTCAGAGAAGCACATATACCACTTCACAACATAAAACTTTTAAGCTTGACGTAGATTCCCTGTTCACTAAAGTACCAGTACAGGACGTTCTTCAGTTTTAAGGGTAAAATTATCCCCCTATTCAGATCATTTCCCTTTGGCGCTTGACAAAATAATAAAGCTAGTTGAATTATGTGCATCTAATAACGATTCATTCGGGAATCATTCTACAAGCAAAAATTCGGGTGTAGTATGGGTAGTCCTTTAAGTCCTGTTCTAGCCAATCTGTACATGGAATACTTTGAAACTACAGTAATAAATGCAATAAAACCCAAAAAACATGCTGTGGATGAGATACGTGGATGATATCCTAACATTTTGGGTATAATAGGTGGGGCAATTTTAATGAATTCCTCGCGAAATTAAACACATTAGTGCCCAGCATCAAATTTAAAGTTGAATGGGAAACAGACAACAAAATTCCTTTTCTTGATGTTTTAATAATCAGAGATACGACAGAATACAAATTCACCATATACAGAAAACCAACGTTCTCACTTTCATACATTCACTACTTAGCTATCACGACAGTACTATCAAGATAGGTGTAGCTAGTAACTTGTTCTTAAGAGCCTTACGAATTTGTTCCCCAGAATTCCTGGAAAAAGAATTTGAACTAATTCGCAAGCAACTTTCGTCTTTAAAATATCCTGACCATATAATTGAGAAAGCAATTCACAAAGCAAACGTAATTTTCTACCGACCCCCTAAAGACAAGACCAGAGATACACCCAACAATAAAATAATAATTCCCCACCTGGACACGATTAAGAGAATAACCAATCCCTTCGGAAAATCGAACCCTTTTGTATTTACTTACCCAAACACCTTAGCCAAATCCCTGATTAACGTCCAACAAAAGGCATCTCCAAAGGACTCTGGGGTATACGAAATCCCATGCCAGGACTGTGACCAATCTTACATCGGATTTACAGGTAAATCCCTTCCCCAGAGATTAATACAACACAAACGGTCAGTTAGGTATGGACAACAGAACTCTGCTATTTCAACCATATAAATGAACATAACCATAGAATAAACTGGAATTTGTCACGTGTAATTTATAGCAGCAACTGCCGGTACAAGAGTCAAATGATGGAATCGGCCTTAATAAAAGAGAGGCAGGTAATGAACATCTCAAAAGGAGCATGGATTTCGGACACGATCGACAACCTCTTCATTCAACCAACCCTTAAGAAGATTAAAGGAAGATTATCAGCGGGGGTGACTTAAATTGGCTTGTTTGTGGATGGACCTCTTGGTATAAATACCACCTTTTCTGTAAACTTTTCTCATTCATCTACCTGAAGAGGGAGACAGCAGTCTCTGAAATATAGTACTTTTTTCTCTATATTTTGTTGTTTTTATGGGCTCCTTTTATTAGATGGAATTCTGTTGTTACAGAACATTGTTACCAGTCATT
>NC_087211.1:9400235-9412735 GCF_015104395.2 Macrobrachium nipponense | reverse complement strand
TCTATTCCAAACTCCATCCTGATGTCCCCAGATACAATCCTTACAGTCTGGATTAGTATCTATTTCCTTGATGCTCTTACCATACAACTTGATGTCGTCCATGAACATTAGATGGTTAATTCTGTTGCCTCTTTTCTTGAGTTGGTACCCAGCATCCATCTTCTGCAGCACTTTTGTCATGGGAATCATGGCTACTACGAAGAGTAGTGGGGACAGTTAATCTCCCTGGAAGATCCCTCTCCTATTATTATTATTATTATTATTATTATTATTATTATTATTATTATTATTATTATTATTTTCGGAAGGAGACCCTCTCGTAGACATGTTTTGTTAAAAATGTCTGCTGCTTCAGCACTATTAATCTTTATAAAGAGTCTTCTCTATCTTCTGTGACGGCTTTTCTCGTTGTTGCTTAGACTTGGCGAGCAACGCACCACCAAAGGGCATGGTTAAAATTCGGTTGAGTCATTTGATTTATTATTGCTTATACAATTCTCTCTCTCTCCTCTCTCTCGTCTCTCTCTCTAACGCGACGTTTCCTCCTGATCGACAGGACATTATCAAGCGATAACTGCTGAGGGACTGAATTCCAGTGGTTGTTGTTGTTGTTTAAGATTAAGCTGGCTTTATGCCAGCACGAGCTCTTGCTCATAGAGCAGCCCGTAGGTCATTTGAATTTTTGAATGTGGAAAGGTGATTTTTAAGGATATGAGGTGAGCCTTTATTTGTGATTTTATGGGTTATGCAAGTGAGATGGTATGATTTGAAAAAGGAAAGGAAAGGTGAACAGGCAAGGTTACAAACCCCTTTAAACCCTAAGGTACCCATTAGTAAGAGATAAAGATCGATAGTAGCGAGTCCTGGCGAGTCAGAGATAGCCAGTAAGGAAATCGAAAAATTTATAGTCGTAGAAAAACGGAAAGAAAAGCACACAACTCTATAGAGTTCAATTACCATATTTCACTTTACGTTAATGGAAAGAGAAAAAAAAATCGCCGATCGATAGCAATAGAGATTCGACGAGAGAAAAACGAAATATTATAAGTTTTAGAGAAAGCAAAACAAAAGTAAACAACAGCTTAAGCGGTAGTTAGAGTGACAGTTGAAATATTCGGTCGTTAGACGTGAGGCGGCTGAAAAACGGAGGGGAAAGGAGGATTGTTTAGTAAAAGAAAAAGCAGTTAATGCTATAAACAGCACTTTTCTCGAAGGAGGTCATTTGGAACTGATCTCTAGGTCCAACAGAACGTGGACGAGCTCAGAGAACAGTTGATGATCGTTCTATTGCAGAATGGGTAATTGCCTTTGAGGAGTTCTGAATCGAAATTCAGATTGGAGGAAATCATCTGGGAGGGAGATCTCCAAGTTGAGGGCTTCCTGGAGATCTCCAAGTTGAGGGCTTCCTGGAAGATCTCTGTAAACAGTCGGTCGTTGAAAGTGTAATGCTTGTCGGATAGAGCTCTATGAATGAAGGCATTGAATTCGTCATAGGTCATCAGGAGCTTGTTTATCCCTTGTTCCCCTACGAAGCGGAATTCACTTCCAGAGGCGACGGATTTGAGTTTTGCTGTGCCGGTCTAGACATCCATGTCTTTTTTAACTGGGAACTCCTCCGTTTGTGTTCCCATTTCCTTGTGCAAAATGGGAGCTACAGCCGGTGTCTGGATTTCCATTTCTTCGATCGTGGCTTCTTCTTCCGTCTGAGTTCCTGCTTCAACACGAGCAGGAGTCGGCGTTGTCGGCGGTGCAAAGGCTGGGGGTGTAACCTGAGGGGTTGGGGGAGTTGACTGAGAGGTTGAGGGAATAACCTTAGGGGTCGGGGGGGTTGGACGGGGTTTGGGAATTGGAGGTTGTAGGGAAGGAAAGGATGAAGGGTCTGGGATATGATGACGGGGTTTGGGGTGTTCAGCAGGGGAAGGTTGAAGAGTTTGTGGTGGAGGTGGTCGATTCGTTCTTGGATGATACGTGGTTGGCATGGTGGTCGTCTTGGGGGCGATGGTTGTCGCTGTCGAGGTCTTGCTGGCGGTGGGGAAATGCCCTTAATCCTCCAGATCTTCTCTAGTCTTACAGGGCATCCCTTAAACCATGCGTGGTGCGACTGGTGGCAGTTGGGGCATCGGGCAACTGTGTGGCCCTTTGTTTTGAATTTTTGAAGACATACTTCAGTCTCGTGTCATTGGCTACATATCCCGCAGACGTGGTGGGAAGTACACTCTCTCTTGTGATGGCCGTAACTCTGACACTTGAAGCACCTCAGAGGCTCGGGAACAAAGGCTTCCGTTTGATAAGTACCGAGGATTCCAAGATCTATAAAGGGTGGGATTTTCCCTTTGAAGGTGGCTTCCACCTTCAGGATTTCCTCAGTCGTCTCCATGTCTTTCTTTACAGTGCATCTTGTTGCACTCAGAACGTTGGGTACTTGCAGGATTCTGTAGATGGTGATGTACTTGGGGACTTTGCAAATCATTCCCTTCATGATTTTCTCAGCAGGATCCAGCAGAAGGCAGGAGGGATCGTTGATTAGGAGGTCAGCTGATTGTTTGTCCTTCGGGGAAATAATAAATTCCCCTCTCAAATTAGGTCTTGCATGAAGTTTGGCTTCAGGGTGCTTCTTCTCCAGGGCTAATACAGCTGCATAAGACGTCTGGCCTTGCGGTGCTACTGCCTTAAACTTGGGTAATGTTTGGAATTCGGTCGAAGTCGGTGCTGGGTTCGAGGGGCGAGAGATATCGAAAATGGTCTGCAAAGCTTTCTTTCGCTTTTTCTGAACCATCTGGAAGCCCTGCTCGTCGGGAGAGGGTAGGTCCGCCAGCTGGGGGCCAGGAGACGACGGTCGCTTCTCTGCCATGAGTAAAATACCGTTAGGTCTCTAAAAATAGCTTGAATGACGCAAGGATTACGTAGCGTGCCTGTGCGAGACTATTGATTCCAGTGGCGAGTCCATCTCCTTTTATGTGGTGTTGCGAGCTCTTGAGTACGGTCAGAGCACCTCTCCGGCAGGACGGGTTTTCATTGGTTCCTGGGAAGGTGACTCATACAGCGGGCGTTGACGAGTCTTGCAGACCTTCTCAGGTGGGGGGTATCACCGGAAGCCTCTTGATTGGGTTCTACCTGAGTGACGTCACCCCTGGTATTATTCTCATGTCCGGTGTTCGTTTCATGTGCGCTGGTACTTTCGTTAGGGGGGAGGGGTGTGGTCCTCCTCACACACGTCGGTATCAGGAACATCTCTTGGGTGGTATTAAGGGGAGGCTTTTCCTCAAGGATGAGCAGCGCTTCTAGGAGACGCAGACGTCGTGGGTCAGGTGCTCTCCCGATGATCTTAATATTCCTGACGATGTCGTCTCTCGTGATGTTTCTGTGGTGTACTACAATGGCGTGCTGCCTAATGGCACCCTCCTGGGCGTGGCAGGAAATCCTCTTTGACAGGCGCATCGTCGTCATGCCGATGTAAATCCCAGGGCATCCTTAGGCGGGGCATACGTATCGGTAGACGACGTTGGACTGCTTCAGGGGGTCTCCTACTGGTGGGGAGGGGTTGTTCTTCATCAGGAGGTCCTTCGTACGCCGATTCTTGTAGTAAATAATGAGGGACACTCTCTTTCCTTCCTACATGGGGCGGACGTGTTCCTCTATTATTTTCTTCATGGGCTGCTTCTTCTCCTTGTATTGGTGGTGCATGAAGGCTTTATAGAAAAGTTTGATATCCTCCGGGGCGGAATGTTCCTTCTCTCTTCCTCCGTCATGTACCACTTGTCAAGGGCGGCTCGAGTTTCTCGGTTTACGAGTTTGTTCGAGTACCCATTATTAATTAGCATCTGGGATGCTCGGTGAAGTTCGAGGTGTGTGTCCTGCCATGTAGAACAGTGTGAGAGGGCCCTCCTGACGAAGGCCCTGACGGTGGTGGTCTTGAACCGCGCAGGACACTTGCTATCACTATTCAGACAAAGTCCGAGGTTCGTAGCTTTGGTGTAAACTGTAGTCGCCAACTTCTGATTCGTCTTTGTGACAAGGACGCCGTCCTTTTGGCGGTACACGTGTCGTCGGTGGGTGGTGAAAGGGGCTCTCTTTGTACAGATATCCCTTGACAAGTGTTACATGACGGAGGAAGAGAGAAGGAACATTCCGCCCCCAGAGGATATCAAACTTTTCTATAAAACCTACATGCACCACCAATACAAGGAGGAAGAACCAGCCATGAAGAAAATAATAGAGGAACACGTCCGCCCCATGGAGGAAGGAAAGAGAATGTCCCTCATTATTTACTACAAGAATCGGCGTACGAAGGACCTCCTGATGAAGAACAACCCCTTCCCGCCGGTAGGAGACCCCCTGAAGCAGTCCAACGTCGTCTACCGATACGTATGCCCCGCCCAAGGATGCCCTGGGATTTACATCGGCATGACGACGATGTGCCTGTCAAAGAGGATTTCCTGCCACGCCCAGGAAGGCGCCATTAGGCAGCACGCCCTCGAAGAAAAGCCTCCCCTTAATACCACCCAAGAAGCGTTCCTGATACCGAGGTGTGTGAGGAGGACCACACCCCTCCCCCCTAACGAAAGTACCAGCGCACATGAAACGAACACAGGGGACATGAGAATAATACCAGGGGTGACGTCACTCAGGTAGAAGCCAATCAAGAGGCTCCCGGTGATACCCCCCACCTGAGAAGGTCTGCAAGACTCGTCAACGCCCGCCGTATGAATCACCTTCCCGGGAACCAATGAAAACCCGTCCTACCGGAGAGGTGCTCTGACCGTACTCAAGAGCTCGCAACACCACGATAAAAGGAGATGGACTCGCCACTGGAATTCAGTCCCTCAGCAGTTATCGCTTGATAATGTCCTGTCGATTAGGAGGAAACGTCGTGTTAGAGAGAGAGAGAGAGAGAGAGAGAGAGAGAGAGAATTGTATAAGCAATAATAAATCAAATGACTCAACCGAATTTTACCATGCCCTTTGGTGTGTTGCTCACCAGTCTAAGCAACAATGAGAAAGCCGTCATCAGAAAGATAGAGAAGACTCTTTATAAGATTAATAGTGCTGAAGCAGCAGTCATTTTTAACAAAACATATTATTATTATTATTCAGAAGATGAACCCTATTCATATGGAACAAGCCTACCAAAGGGGCCACTGAGTTGAAATTCAAGTTTCCAAATAATCTGGTGTTCATTAGAAAGAAATAAGAGAAGAGAACGTAAAGCGGAATACAGAAAGAATATGCAGGAAAACATATCAATTCCTCCACATAAGAAAACGGGATGATGATGTGTAAAGAAAACGGGAGAAAATGCAGAAAAAGTCCCAATTCCTCCTCGTACTAATCGACCCTTTTCCTTTAAGCTGATATGGCCACTTAACCTGGGAGTAAGTTCGGAAAGATTCCAGATATCTTAAATTAGTTTTCGCCAGGCAGGCTCCAGTGGACACAGAAAATAAAGGCAGCATTTATTAGCTGATCGGTTACCCGGTCGTGCTGAAAATTAATTAGAAAGCGGGGTTGCAATTGAGTAGAAAAACGTTAATTAACTCATTCCCTTTTTACTCAGGCAAATATTTCGAATATTCCATCTCTCTGCTTAATAAAGCTTCGTAAACTTTTCCAATATTGCCATTTTTATCGTACTAATAGCGATATTTTGAAGAAGTTACTCAGATTAAAATTTACTTTTAATTTATTTTTAATTTTTTATTCCTTTTATTTGAATCTAATTTATTCCAATTCCCATTACCTTCTATTACTTTTTCACGAACACCATAATATTCTTTGGAAGCTTCAATTTTAAGTTATTGGCCCCTTTTTTGGGCTTCTTCCTCATGAATTGGGTTATCTTCATCTAATAAAAAAATAATAATATGAATTATTATTATTATTATTATTATTATTATATTATTATTATTGATTTGTATTTTGGCTGACGGTAAAGACATGAGTAAAATGTTTGCCACAAAATTCATGAAACATTTTCTTGTTCATATCACTAATATAATTCACGTTTTGTTTTCATGATTAGAAAATTGTTATCTCAGTTTATCTTCCTGTTAAAGGCACCATCAATAACTAGAAACGATTCGTAACCTTTTACCAAATCTTCCAGATTAATAACTATATATTAAAGGACCTCCGTGAGCGAAGGACACCCACTAAGGATTTTTTCTGAAAGGGAAAAGGGAGGAGGTGGAGGAGGAAGTCATCAAAGTGAAAATATGTTTTTCCGTCGTTCGGTTGAGCGATTATACCTTCGATACCTCCCATCAACTAGATCCTCGGGAGAAGGAATCACTGTTGAGGATTTTAGCGGTTTCCCTCTTTGCTGTTCAGTCCGGCTTGAATTTCCGCAAGAGAAATCGAGTTGACTGGAGATGATTTCAGAATGCAAGTTATTTCCGATGGAAAGCGTTGGATCCTTCAAGTTATTCCTCATAGAAAGGGTTGAATTCTCTCTCTCTCTCTCTCTCTCTCTCTCTCTCTCTCTCTCTCTCTCTCTCTTAGAGAGCTTCATGGAGAGCTTATTGGATATTACTCAAGAACCCGGATCTTATCTTAAGAATCTTGCATTTTTCTTTGTGCATCGAGAAAAATCTCTCTCTCTCTCTCTCTCTCTCTCTCTCTCTCTCTCTCTCTCTCTCTCTCTCTCTCTCTCTCTCTCTGTGAGTTCCTTCATATTAATTCAAGAACCCGGATTCTATCTCAAGAATTTTGCACTATTCTTCGTCCATTCAGATGAATCTCTTTCTCTCTCTTTTGCGAGCTTCTAGGATATTACCTCAAGAATCCAGAGCTTATCTTAAGGAATTTTGCCTTTGTCTTCCTATAAAGAGATAAGGGTGTCTGATCGGACTTTTCCTTCCTTCGCTTGAAAGGGTGGTAAAATTAAGGCTACTGCAAAGGTTCCTTTTTGTCAAAAGTCTCAGACCGACCTCTGTATTATGTCTCATCCGTGGGATTCTGATGGACTGTGTAAATCCAAAGCGTATTTCCATTCAAATAATTATGATCTGAAATTGAACATGAGTAGGATTCCAGAAGGATTCCAGCAAACGCTTGAAGAAGCAGCCACATCTGACTGGAACAAAGGTTGACGATTATGATTAATCAGGACTGAATATGATTTTTACCATTGCTATTTTTAGACGCTTATTGATAACCTTATGATGGGACATTGACCTCTCTATTGCTTATTATGGGGATAATTGACCCAAAGTTGACCTGGACAATTACTGAAGGCCTTATGGGGATAAACAGATATACGAAGACCTTTATGGGAGAAATTCACTTCTCCTCCCTCCATTGTTTCAATGTTAGTTTCAATTGTTGAGGGGTGGTTTTTTCAGCTTTTGACCCCCAGATTGGGCAGGTGATCCACTAGTTATGGGGATACATAATACTGAAGACCTTATGGGAGAAATTCACCTTCTAAGAGCTGAAGAAAAATAACAGATATTTTGGACTTTGAATCAAGTTGCAATCTTTACTATGACTCTGTAGGCAACGTACAGATATTAATATTACATATTGCATTAAATGCTTCGTCATGATTATTGTAAGATATCAATGAATCCCATTTTGTATCTTCAAGTTTCATGCTTATTTCTTTTAAAGATCCATAACACTCAAATTCATACGGTCTGACATCCCAAAAGAGAACCCATTATCCTCTCATGAAATTAATTTCTCCACCAATGACACCTGCGAGAGCTGCTTCCCAAAAATAGAAAAGATAATATATAAGAGTAATTCGCTTAATTCTGCCATTTTATTCAACAGAATAATAATGACAATAATAAAAATAATAATAATATAATAATAATAATAATAATAATAATAATAATAATAATAATAATAATAATAATAATTCATCTACGAGCCGCTCCATGAACAAGAATGCGTGCCTTCATAAGGCTTCTTTCACCTCCATTAATAGCAGAATCATTTCTGACCTGACAAAAGCAGTGATTATTATGAGGCAGCTTTCAGAATTACGGGGAAACGTTGCTTGCTGTAATTCCATGCGCTTGCACATACCTACTTGTCATTTCTTTGTGTATCCTTTGGAAGAAAAATCGACAAGCTAATAATGATAATAAATAAACTGAAAATTAACTAGAAAGCGGGGTTCCAATTAAGTAGAAGAACGTTCATGAACTAATTACCCCGTTACTCAGGCAAATATTTTGGAGATTCCACCTCTGCTTAATAAGGCTTCACAAACACTTGCAACACTGCAATCTTTATCATATTAATAGCGATATTTTGAAGACGTTAGAGAGATTTAAACTGAGTTTTAATTATTTTTTTCCTTTTATTTGAATCTAATTTATTCAATTTCCCATTACCTTCTGTTACTCCTTTTTCACAAACACCTTAATATTCTTTGGAAGCTTCAATTTTAAGTCAGTGGCCCCTTTTTTGGGACTTTTTCCTCGTGAATTAGGGTTATCTTTCTGAATAATAAAATAATAAATAATAATAATATAATTAATCAATAATAATAATAATAATAATAATAATAATATGATAATAATAATTAATTTAATTAATCTATTAATTTAATAATTTTAATAATAATAATATAATAATAATAAATAATATATTATTGGTATTATTATTATTATTTATATTTTGGCTGACGGTAAACACATGAGTGAAATATCTGTCATAAAATTTATAAAGCATTTCCGTCTTCATATATCTAATACCATCCTTGTTTTCTTTTCATGATTAGAAAAACGTTATCTCAATATATCTTTCCGTAACTTTCTTCCAAATCTCCCAGATTAATAACTGTATATTAAAGGACCTCCGTGAGCGAAGGACATCCATTAAGGATTTTTTTCTGAAGGGGAAAAGGGAGGAAGAGGAGGAGGAAGTCATCAAAGCGAAAACATGTTTTTTTGTCGTCCGGTTGAGCGATTAATAATACCTTCGATACCTCCCATCAATTAGATCTCTGGGAGAAGGAATTACTGTTAAAGGTTTTTAGCGATTTCCCTCTTTGCTGTTCAGACCGGCTTGAATTTCCGCCAGAGAAATCGAGTTGACTGGAGATGATTTCAGAATGCAAGTTATTTCCCATGGAAAGGGAGGAATTCTTCAAGTTATTCTGTATAGAAGGGTTGAATTCTCTTGATCTGTTCAGCCTGAAATACTCAAGGGTAATAATCAAACCTGCTCTCTTTAAGATCGGCAACTCTTCTCTCTCTCTCTCTCTCTCTCTCTCTCTCTCTCTCTCTCTCTGAGGGTTTCTTGGATATTAGTTCAAGAACCTAGATCTTATCTAAAGGAATTCTGCGTTTTTCTTTCGTGCATTGAGAAAAATTCTCTCTCTCTCTCTATCTATCTCTCTCTCTCTTTCTCTAGCTCTCTCTCTCTCTCTCTCTCTCTCTCTCTCTCTCGCTATCTATCTCTCTCTCTCTTTGTCTAGCTCTACTCTCTCTCTCTCCTCTCTCCTCTCTCTCTCTCTCTGTGGGAGAGCTTCTTGGATATTAATTAAAGAGCCCGGATCTCATCATAAGAATTTTGCACTATTCTTCGTCCATCGAGAAGAATCTCTTTCTCTCTCTTTTGCGAACTTCTAGGATATTACCTCAAGAACCCAGATGTTAACTTAAGGAATTTTGCCTTTGTCTTCGTATAGAGAGATAAGGGTCTGATCGACCCCGCTTCCCTCGCTTGAAATGGTGGTGAAATTAAGCACTACTGCAAAGGTTCCTTTTTGTTAAAATTCTCCATTTACCCGGAGACTTCAATGCTGCCTCAAGTAAGTAGTTATCTATATTCCTGGAGACTTCAATGCTGCCTCCAGTAAGTAGTTATCTATATTCCTGGAGACTTCAATGCTGCCTCCAGTAATTAGTTATCTATAATCCTGGAGACTTCAATGCTGCCTCCAGTATGTAGTTCTTTATTTTCCTGGAAACTTCAATGCCTCCTCCAGTAAGTAGCTATCTGTGTTCCTGAAGACTTCAATGCTGCCTCCAGTAAGTAGTTATCCAAATTCTTGGATGCCAATGCTCATATTTTTAACCACTTCTGTAGACAATATGTTAATGATATATGAATAATAGTTCACATTACCAGTAAAATAGTATAGTAACTGAATGTGAATTTTACCATTGCTATTTTTATTACTCTGTTACTATACTATTTTTCTATTTGTTTAGTAACTACCCATTTCACTGGTAATGTGACCTATTATTCGTATATCATTAACATATTGTCTACAGTAGTCATTAGAAAATATGAGCATTGGCGTCTAATAGCTCGAATATTCACGTCCGTCGTTACAAGATAAACAGGCTTCATTGTGGTGTTAGCGGGTGGAGGAACACTTTGAGGCAACTGTTCCACGTGGCCAATAATGGTTAGCTTCTACTGTTAGTTTTGATGAATGCTTATCGTTTCTAGATGACAACAGGTTTTCCAGTGAGGACTTACAACAGAGTATCTAATTTCCATTCTCGGAGTTTTCATTTCTGATTAGACCACGCCAGCCAGAAATTCCCTTCCCTCATTTTCACGGATGAATTTGTCATCCACCAAGCGTCAGTCAGTCAGTGGTCAGTGCCATTTTACGCTCCCTCTTCATCGGGCATCGGTCAGCGCTTGAGATTTGAATGATCTGAAACTGAGTCTCGGTGCTACGGTTAAATGTTCGGTTGAATTCCATGCAGAATTTCTTTGTATTCCATATGGAGTTTCTTCTCATTCCATACGGATTTTCAATAAATTCCATATGAAATTTCATTGAATTCCTTACAGAATTTATTGAATTCCATATGGAATTTCTTTGCATTCCATATGGAATTTCATTGAATCCATACACAATTTCTATGCGTTCCATATGGAATTTCATTGAATTCCATACAGAATTTTATTAAATAGTTATGGAATTTTATTGAATTCCCAACGGAATTTCATTAAATTCCATACATAATTTAATGGAATTCCAAACGGAATTTCTTTGCATTTCATATGGAATTTCATGGTGTGGAATTTCCTCGCATTCCATACATATTTTCATTGAATTCCATACCGAGTTTTTTTGCATTCCATACGAAAATTTATTCCAATTCATACGGAATTTCATTCAAATCCATATAAAATTTCTTGGAATTCCGCACGTAATTTCATGGAATTCCAAACAGAACTTTCTTTGAATTTCTTTGCATTCCACATGAAGTCACTCCAGCGACTGACAGGATATAAAAAAAAGTGTCACATTTTTATTAGTTTTTTTTTTTCTTTTTTTTTACTAGTATCAATATTAAAATCTGACAAATATGTAATAGCATTGCTCGACATTGGCTCCGTTTTATTTTTCTTTGCAAAGATTTATAGAGATTTATTATTTACGATGAAGACGCTCATGTCTTGACTTGGTATTATTACCGGTACTTTTATGATAGGAAATATTTTTCCGTGTCTGGATTATTTTGTCTTGCGGAATCAAATACGGAATGTCTTGTTTAGATATTGCTGATGAGGATAAAAGTAACTGTACTTCTTTGATAATTTTCTTTATTGAGGAATACGTCATTTTGAGCCTCCAAAATCTCAAAAAGTGTAATGAAGATAAAGAAGAAAAAATGGATGCTGAGAAAATTGTCAACAAGAGGACTTTAAGTGAAGAGTCTGAAACAATGCCTGAATAAAAAGTCAAGCACCTTGAGAAAGGAGATACCTCCGCAGAAAAAGTTGAGTCAAAACAAAAAATGAGTAAACCTTCACCATCCTGTGGTTCAGCTGACCCTCATAGAACATCTGAATTAATGGAAAATAATGAGTCTTATCCCACTATCTTATCAAACAACACAGCAGGAACAAATGTAGAACCTAAGGCAAACAAAATGTTAAACTCAGTTCAGCTTGGTTTAGACAATAAAATTAGACTAGCTGAAAATGATAAACCAGATACTGCAAGGGTCGAAGATAATACTAACGATACTGCTGTTTCAAATACCCTCATAAGTGATCACTTGGTACATTCAGATGACCCTCTAAGTACTCCTTCGACATCTGGAACTGTACCAAAAGTCCGTTACAAAACTCAGATGTCATCTTCGAAGAAAAAACATAACAAAACGATCTTGGACAGGGAATCATCCTCTAGAAAATAGGTACTTTTTCTGCTATATTGCAATGGAACTGCCAGGGACTTCGCCCCAAATATGAAGAGCTATTATGTTTGATTAATACTTATAACCCAGTATGCTTAGCACTACAAGGGACTATGCTAAGCAACAACAAAATGCTTACACCTAAAGAGTTTTTTGCATTCCACTCCCAATTCCCTATACAGGGAAATTCGGGTGGAAGTGCTCTTCTTGTAAGACGAGATATTGCTCACTCAAAAATACAGTTGCAAACTCAATTACAAGCTGTAGCTGTCAAAATTCATTTAAAAAAAAACGTACACAATTTGTTCATTGTATCTCCCTCCTAATAACCCAATACTTGAACGACAGTTAACACACTTGTATGAACAGCTACCC
>NC_087211.1:9385235-9392735 GCF_015104395.2 Macrobrachium nipponense | reverse complement strand
ATATATACACACACACATATATATATATATATAATAGTAGGCAGGAGAAGGGCGCAGGAACATATACACATCCATTTGATACATTTATTGTCAACGCGTTTCTTGACCCATGGTCACATCATCAGGACATCTATATAAAAAGGAATCCGAGCACATAATTAAAAGAAACATATATAAAGCATAAGAAAACTTAAAATGGAACTAAGTTGAACTTAAATACTGAATCACACTTAAATACATTTACACATTAAAAACCAAGCTTAAAATGATCCTTAAAAACTAAACTTAATAAAAGAAAAAATAAAGGTAAAACGAACTTAAAATGGAGAGCAAGGCGCACCTCTCAAAATGACAGAGACAAACGCACTAAAAGAATACACAAGAACAGAAAAAGAAGGCGGACAAATTATATACAGGCTAGTTATGCTATGAACAGGGAACAGCCGATGATTGGCAATTTAACGAAGGTACAATTCTCTTTATTAGCAGACTTTCCAAGAGAAGCAGTTCTCCAGGTTCCTTGACTTGGCCAATTATTTTAAAGTTGTCATATTTGATCGATGTCTTGCAACTTCTAGCGTGCGATCTTATATTGGAAATTCGGGATTAGACAATCTGCAGCCCGTACGATAACTCACGCCCATGTGAGAATCGGCCATGACCTTGAGGAGACGCCGAGTCGAACCAACGTAATTCCCGGAACTACATCCGGGGCACTTGTACTCGTATACGACGCCGACCCGGACGTCATCAAAGGACAGAGCCGATCCTTGAAGGGAAACAAAGAGCCAATAGTTTTAGGATTTTTTGGAATTAATTTTATATTTAGAGCACCAATATGATTTTCAATAATTTTAGCACACTGCTTGGCAAAGTTCTGATTGGTGGGTAAAAAACAAAAGCTTGCGTATATAGTAAGTTTAGGTACGTTACATTTAGGTGTTAAGGGTGCAAGTTTTTTATCAAGAACTTCTTAATAACCTTAAGTACTAGATGGGCAGGGAAACAGTTGTTACGGAAGTAGTGCTTAAGGAAGAGAATTTCAGAATGAAAAGAGAGCCAATTAGAAGTTAGAGATAGAGCCCGATGTACCAAGGTATGCACAGAATTAATTCTAAAATTAATAAACAAGAACTATAAAAATTGGAGCCGAGTCCGGTGAATGTACTTTTCCTAAAAATGGTCGTGTTAAAATGATCATTGTCCTTAGTAACTAAAACATCAAGGAAAGCCAACTTACCGTCTTGTTCTTTTTCAATAGTAAAATTAATATTATTATGGAAGTTGTTGGCTAGGTTTAGGAATCTGTCAGCATCATATTCATTTTTCAATAGAACGAATGTGTCGTCTATATACCTGGCGTAAAATAAGGACAGAAGGACAAGGGGCACTCCTCCATTACTTGCTCCTCCAGGGAACACATGAAAATGTTGGCAAAGGTGGGGCCGAGGGGAGACCCCATCGCCATCCCATCGATCTGTTTAAAAAGCTGGTTACTAAAAACAAAGGCCGTGTCCAGCACGGCTAATTCTAAAAGTGTTTTAAAAAGATTCATAATTAAAATTACAATATAAAGTCAGGTGTAGGGAACAATTTGGTTAAAATAAGATCAATGGTCTCCCTCACAGGAACGTTGGTAAAGAGGGATTCTACATCTAAACTGACCATATACAAATCTGAGTCTTGTGAGAGGATCTTAGTTTTAAAATCTTCGGAGTTTCTTAGGGTATATTCATTCCGGGTCAACGGCTCCAATAAAGGTACCAGAAACTTAGCAAGCTTGTAGTTGGGCGTATTGTAGGAGGCTAGGATAGGGCGGAGGGGAACCCCTTGTTTGTGGATCTTAGGCAGGCCGTACAGGATACCAAAGGAGGACCCGCTTTTTAAACAGATCGATGGGATGGCGATGGGGTCTCCCCTCGGCCCCACCTTTGCCAACATTTTCATGTGTTCCCTGGAGGAGCAAGTAAATGGAGGAGTGCCCCCTTGTCCTTCTGTCCCTTATTTTACGCCAGGTATATAGACGACCACATTCGTTCTATTGAAAAATGAATATGATGCTGACAGATTCCTAAACCTAGCCAACAACTTCCATAATAATATTAATTTTACTATTGAAAAAGAACAAGACGGTAAGTTGGCTTTCCTTGATGTTTTAGTTACTAAGGACAATGATCATTTTAACACGACCATTTTTAGGAAAAGTACATTCACCGGACTCGGCTCCAATTTTTATAGTTTTTGTTTTATTAATTTTAAAATTAATTCTGTGCATACCTTGGTACATCGGGCTCTATCTCTAACTTCTAATTGGCTCTCTTTTCATTCTGAAATTCTCTTCCTTAAGCACTACTTCCGTAACAACTGTTTCCCTGCCCATCTAGTACTTAAGGTTATTAAGAAAGTTCTTGATAAAAAACTTGCACCCTTAACACTAAATGTAACGTACCTAAACTTACTATATACGCAAGCTTTTGTTTTTTACCCACCAATCAGAACTTTGCCAAGCAGTGTGCTAAAATTATTGAAAATCATATTGGTGCTCTAAATATAAAATTAATTCCAAAAAATCCTAAAACTATTGGCTCTTTGTTTCCCTTCAAGGATCGGCTCTGTCCTTTGATGACGTCGGGCGTCGTATACGAGTACAAGTGCCCCGGATGTAGTTCCGGGAATTACGTTGGTTCGACTCGGCGTCTCCTCAAGGTCAGGGCCGATTCTCACATGGGCGTGAGTTATCGTACGGGCTGCAGATTGTCTAATCCCGAACTTCCAATATAAGATCGCACGCTAGAAGTTGCAAGACATCGATCAAATATGACAACTTTAAAATAATTGGCCAAGTCAAGGAACCTGGTGAACTGCTTCTCTTGGAAAGTCTGCTAATAAAGAGAATTGTACCTTCGTTAAATTGCCAATCATCGGTTGTTCCCCTGTTCATAGCATAACTAGCCTGTTTTTTTTTTTTTTTTTTTTTTTTTTTTTATATATATTTGTCCGCCTTCTTTTTCTGTTCTTGTGTATTCTTTTAGTGCGTTTGTCTCTGTCATTTTGAGAGGTGCGCCTTGCTCTTCATTTTAAGTTCGTTTTTACTTATTTTTTCTTTTATTAAGTTTAGTTTTTTAAGGATCATTTTAAGCTTGGTTTTAATGTGTAAATGTATTTAAGTGTGATTCAGTATTTAAGTTCAACTTAGTTTCCATTTTAAGTTTTCTTATGCTTTATATATGTTTCTTTTAATTATGTGCTCGGATTCCTTTTTATATAGATGTCCTGATGATGTGACCATGGGTCAAGAAACGCGTTGACAATAAATGTATCAAATGGATGTGTATATGTTCCTGCGCCCTTCTCCTGCCTACTATAGTACCCTTTGATGTGTGGATTATATATATATATATATATATATATATATATATATATATAGATATATATATAATTTTTATATATATATATATATATATATATATACACACACATATATATGTATGTATATATGATTCAACCGAACTGGAAAAAATTAAGCAAAATTTCCCTGGAAAGATGATCCAGGTTTCCAGATTTTTCTTTCTGATGGCTTCTCCGGCAGCGGGGTTTCTCCAAGATTATCTCTCTCTCTCTCTCTCTCTCTCTCTCTCTCTCTCTCTCTCTCTCTCCACGATTTTTGCAGATGCAATATTTCTTATGTCTTCTTTTTTATTTCACCAAATGGATTTTAGTGAGGAGTGGAGTTAAGGATATTGTCAATCCCAAATAGCGAGGAATTTTTCCCGAAAGACGAAAATACAGAAACTATATTTCACCATCTAGAATGTAAATCTCATGCACTGAAAAAATTGTTCATGATAAAAGAGTAACAGGAGGTACTGGGAAAAACAGAAAGAGATCAGATATTAGAGAAATAGATGAATTAACAAATTAATGATTTAATAAAATTTTAAGTAAAAAATTAACATGCAAATTGAATTATATTAGGGTAGTAATGCAATGCATCTTCTCTTACACTTCTGAAGTTCCAATTGCACGAATTTCTTAGGGAGGCTGTTTCACAGACCAGCTGAGTGAGGCATAAAGGCCGTTTGGAAAACCAGTTGGAAATTCCACGTGAAATTCAAGTCATCTATATATTTCCTATTACGAGACAGCAATTTCGCGTTTATTTCCTGGCTTTCCACTCTGATAATGACAAGCTCGTTGTTTAAACTTGAGGACGAAATAGCAGGAGAGATGACTTGAGGCGACGCGAATGAGAGAACTTCTCCGACTTAGTCCAACTTTGCCATGTTTAAACGTTTGAACTTCATTTAAGTTTCTTGCGTTTGATAATTAGAGTCAGTCTGACATGACCCATTCGAAAAATAGAAGGAAATGTAACGTCAAGGTAAAAGCATCAAGCAAATTGAAGTAAATAGAAACAAACCACTTACTTGGAAAACTTCTATTTTAGAATTCTCGTACTGACTGTTATTGAAGCCTCTTTTTATAGATGAGATTCGCTGTCTTTCTATTCGAGTAGTCACTGCAGTTACAGGAACCTCTCTGCATAAAACCTGATTGTCTTCATCGATAGAATTTACAGTGGGGGGCTAGTGCCGTCAGTGCACCTCACATGGTCCACTGTCGGCATTACTGAACGGTGTTTGCAGCTTCCCCTCGGCTCATAGTTCATTAAACATTTCAGCCTTTTAACTTCCTTCTATTTTACTATCCAACCTCTCCAACTCCTTTTCAGTGCCTTAAGCCATGAATGGCTGAGAGTGGCCCTGTTTCATATATAAAACAGGTCAGGTTAACCTCAGTGCCACTTGTTTTCCAGACTTGTTTCAAAATATCTCCAAACCCTGATTTTTTTCTCCATAATTAGGGTGTATTTCACTGCCTGCATGATTATAGTATATACACCGTTTACCTTCGAGCTCTTTATTTCTTGTGGAATCTGTCATTTCAGAAACACTCTCTCTCTCTCTCTCTCTCTCTCTCTCTCTCTCTCTCTCTCTCTCTCTCTCTCTCTCAAGTCTCATAATCGCTCACAATGGTAAACTTTTCTCAAATGCAGGCTAATCGCTCTACTTTTGGCCGAATTAACCTAAAAACGTTTATTATTCATCAAATGGTGGAATATTTCAAGAAACATTGTTGATAAAAGCGATTTTTTTTTTGCGGTATTTTTGCCTGCGTGTGGAAATAAATGACAGCATTGCCACAAAGGAAATGTGCATTGGAGAAAAATAGACGCCGTGTATTTTTGCAAGAGAAAGGGGTTAAAAAATTACTTGAAGTCTTTTTTTCTTTTCGTGTGGGCCATTTCCTGAAAAATGCTGAGAGCGAACGAGAGAACCTCTTTAGTGGGGGCCGTTTTTCTTCCTTCAGATATTAAGTTTCGTTGTCATATGTTGTCATACCCTCGGGCCCTAAACATTATTCCTGCAAGCAGAACAACACGCTTGAAAGGAGAGAGAGAGTGGGGGGGGGAGAAGCGATTTCGTGTTAAAAAGGTAACGAGTTGTATCAAACAAAAGTTGGTGATTGACACTTGTACAAAATAAAATAGAAATTCTTCCAAAACGATCTTTCACTGATTTTTCTGTATAAAAGTCATAAAATATTTCTATTTCTAAAAGCAACACGGCTTCACTTTCAACCAGGAATGAATTAAAAAAATATTCATGTTGGTTTTGGAAACGTCCAGCTAACAAACTACTTCGAAATTTAATTGTTCCGTCCAAAATGATTGACCGCCATTCCTCCCTCCCCGCACTCTATGCTGCACATCAAAGGCTTTTCCGCCAGCTGTAAAGAGTTCAAAATAATATACTTATGCATGTATAATATACATATATATGTATGTATATATCTATGTATATATACATATATACTATATATTATACATATATCTAAAATACTATATGTATATATATATATATATATATATATATATATATATATATATATATATATATCTATATATATATATATATTGTTACGAAGTGACCAAGTATCTGGTTACCATTTATCAATTATTACCTCACCAAAAGCCAGACACCTGAACCCTCATAACACGTTTAAACGACTGAATACTCTAAAGGCAACAGTGATCCCTTAACACTTACCAGTATTTCAGAAAATCAGACTAAGTTCATCAAAGCAGGTGTGAGGTAATCTTGTAAGTAATTAAATTAATCAAAGGGCATCACTCCATCAACAACTTTAAAGTCCAAAGTATTTCTGATTACAGAAGTCTAAGTACTTCCCTGGTTCTAAGTCACTTCAAGTAAATTGAAGGAAAGCAAATCAATTACCACTCTATGTTTCTACTTATCATCAATATAATCATAATCATATACTGGTATAAAAATAAACACATAAAAATTTTAAATACAAAAATTTATTATCAAATTCAAAATTTATAAGTGAAATTCACAATATCAGGGAAAATTTACTGTTATTTGAAAACAAAGTAAGTTTAATTAATTCCTGAATGAAAAATTAAGTAAAAAAAAAAAAATTAAATCAAATTAATTTATCACAAAAATTCAAGAAATTAATTCAATCAAAATTCAAAGTGTAGGCAATAATTGAAAATTTGAAATTAATTCACAAGTGCTAAACAACAACAAACTTGAAAAGAATTCTAAGTAAATGCAAATTAATTCACAAGTGTTTTAATTTAATTAATGTGCAATGATTAAGCAATGGAAATAACTAAGTCAATTAAATTGAGAATGCAAACGAAAATATAAAATAAAAAGGTACTATGATCTAATAAAATCTTCTTCCCTTGCAAAACTGGATTGGAGAGATGGCAAAAACGTTCTTGACACGAATGCTTCCAGTAGCTTCGAAATCTGACGTAATCTTCATAAAGAAATGTGCAATATGCACGTGGCTTTGATCAAAGATATACGCATACGAGTCCAGTCTATTAAAAAAAAGACGTACTCTACTCGATCGAAACGGAGGCTGAGCGACAATTAAGATTGACATGTTTTGATAACAATGCAAGACTCAATTCTCTCGCTATCACATGCGTTGACAGATTTAGGAAAGCAAACGGATCTCGCAGACCCTCTAATCTTACAGTGTTGACATAAAAGTTAAACATTCGTAGTTTCGAACAGACAGAAAAAGTCTCTCTCTTTTTACGTTCTACGTTAATATATATTCTTTTATAACACGTAATGCGAAATCTGAACACACATTTTAAAACATCCTATTCTAAGCTAGCTAGGAATCTGAAAAAATGTTACACAATCTACATGACATTTCAAAGATGGGAAATATGCATTTTGAAAGTAGCAATATATAATATACCTCCCCCTAAAAGATTTTTTATCACGGTGTTGAATCCAACAATTCGCAATGAGATAAATAATCAGCAACTACATTGTTTTTGCCACTAATGTGCTGCACTCTGAAGTTATACTGTTGCAGGCACAAAGACCACCTGGTCAGTCTTTGATTATGATTTTTCATTCTCTGGATAAATGATAGTGGATTGTG
>NC_087211.1:9375235-9380235 GCF_015104395.2 Macrobrachium nipponense | reverse complement strand
TCAAAAACTGCCGAAGTGTTCAAAGCATAGCAAATTCCACACAATAAGCGACTCTAGCAATGTGGGGAAAAGCGATGTTTGGATCATACATCCCAAATACCTTTTTAAAATTAAAAAGGAATTTCCCTATGCATCACACGACAGTATCAAGTAATCAGAGCAGGTTCTAGTAATTTTAATACAATAAGTTATTATAAGTAGTGGTGGATTAAGCCCGACTGTAAGCGCTGTAAAAATTAGAATATCTTGTTTTATTCCTTTAGTAAACGTAATATCCTGTATTTACGGACTCACCGTCTGTTGTTCGAACTTCCCTAATGAGAAGTCCGGATAAGCGAGCGCTTACAGATACCTCTATAGTTATAAAAAACATTGATCTGTATCTAGTGTAATTGTAAGATCCATCTAGGGGTATACAAAATATTATCTTACATCCTGCAAAATAAGGCGTGTTTATCAAAGGAAAATCCTATAATAAACCTTCAAAACATACTTAAAATCCGTTTGTGGAACAAAAATGAGACAGTTAATCAAATAATAACTTATATAAAGGAACTATACATTTGTCTCATAAATCGTAACATTGTTCAAATGACCCAACAGAATTCTCCCAAACCGCACTTGCAGTTTGCACGCAAAATCTTGAGAAGCATGCACCCTCGAATGTCTTAGTGCGTGTAAAAAGTCTTTGCTGGGAAATGAAATTTTTAAATCCTTACCCGACACTCTGAAATATAACGATTTCTGCGAACAAAGCCCTAGACACCGTTGACTCACAGCAACAAGTTAATCTAGTGATCCACAAACGTATACATATCGTGGATACGGAAGTTATAAATATCGTATTTTTTATTGTTGCTAATTTTTAATCCCGCCCAATCAGTCGTAGATGAATCTCTCATACTCTATCTAAAGCAATATCCGTAAAGTCATTCAAGCAGAGGTGGTTCAGCAGAAATTTTTTTTATCTTTTACCTGAATACCAGGAAGTTTCTCCACTGGCGAGTGATCTCTGGGAAAAAAACGGATGTAATTTAACACAAAATACGGTCTAAGGACAAACATAAAGCTATATACGTACCTTCATATAGACTCTCACTGAAATTTCAAATAGAGGTAAATGACGCAGTTGAAAAATGTTTAGTAATAGAGCCATTAGGAAATCAAATAAGCTAATATAATTTTTCCCTCAAAACTCATGCCATAAAAGATCGGACTTGCGTATCTATGTAGATTTCTGACGCTTAAACAAGGAAACGACTCCCGATAGTTTCCAGTGCCATGTACCGACGACATCTTATCTCTGTTAGGTTAGAATAAATTTTTTTTCACCAACTTGGACTTACTTAAAAGCTTTTACCAGATACCATTACCTAAGTGATTGTACCTCATACACCGTTTTCAGCACACTCAGGGGACATTATCAATTTTTTACGTATGCCTCCGGCTTACGTTGCGCCCAATTACAATATAGTGTTTGGAGACTTTTTAGGGGATAACCTACATGCCTACATGGATGGATCTGTAATCTTTTCTAATACCTTAGAAGTACATTCATATAAACTAGAGCTAGTGCTACAGAGACAAAGACAAATAATCTCAGAGTGAAATATCTAAATGTGAGTTTTTTAAAACCGAACATGTTTATATCTAGGTTTTATGTGTCTAGTCAAGGTCTTAAAGTAGTCCATTGGTAAGGTGTCGGCTATTCATAACTTTCCGGTAACCATTAACGTAAAAGGGGATACAGCACTTTGGCGCTGTAGTGGGTATTACAATCGTATGTAAAATGTAACTCTTCAATCATGACAGCTCCTTTAACAGATCTTACGAAGAAGAGCGTAGTTTATTTATTAGGTCTAAAAGCATCAACAGGCATTCGTTTATCTTAAAACGCGGAATAATGCAGCTCACCTAACTTAAAAATCCCTGATTTAAATAAGGAATTTTTTTTTTTTTTTTTTTTTTTTTTTTTTTTTTTTTTTTATTGCAACAGACGCCTCAGACCAAGGGGTAAGAGGGGTACTACTTCAGTAATATGATAAACAGTTCTTTCCTATAGCTTTTTATTCACGTAAACTAAAGCCCTCTGAAAGTAAATATACAGTAATAGGCAAGGAAGGGCTAGGTATCTTTAAACTCACTAGTACATTTTAAGTTATAATCTATGGCTATCCTGATAAACAGTCCTTACTGAACATGAGTCCTTTACCGAGTTTTTCAAAGGCTTTAATCACAGTCCAAAAGGAACTCTGGTGACAAATGATCATTCAGGTCTTTGGAGCCAAGATAAGATATCTACCTGGGAAAGCAATTATCATAGCTGACGCATTATCCCGCAATCCCGCACCATACAGCAAAGAACCCTTAATTGGACTAAAAGATATAGAAACATCCGTGCCTATTGTTAAAACCGTATCTAAACAAGGAAAATTCCTTAACCCAAGAGATCGCGAGCATTGAATATCTGGGTTGGAGCGCAGACGTTACAAACTGAACAAAGCAAGAGTCAACAGACCTAACCCAAACAATAAAACACTTCGAACGGAAACAGAGTCAGCAGCAATAACACCAAACAATTAAACACTTCGAAACAGAAACAGGGTCAGCGGCCTAAGCAAAAAACAATAAACACTCTTCGAGCAGAAAACCCTAAAGCAAAACAAAGTATATTAAAGATGTGTATCAGAATAATGTAATCAAATGTAATATTATAGTAGGTCTGTGACGAGGAAAACCCGAAGAACACGGTAGATGACTACGACCGTGTAGTAGTAACATAATCTCTTTCATACCAATCGTCATAAACTGGTTGCATTTCCGTCATCCAGGGTTCCCTACTATGTCACAGAAACCCCCCAAATCACTGTTTTACTGGCCTACAATGCTTACAGATATAAAAAGCACATAACTAATTGTATCACGTGTCATGAAAAACAAGGGACCACCCACTAAGACACCTGTCAGTTAAGGGACTATCCTGTGCCAAATCAATCCTTGAAAGAATATACGTAGAATTATTAACAGAATTACGAGTCTGACAGAGGAATAAACATTCTTAGTGTTAATAGTTCCTTGACACGTTATATAAAGAAATTAATAGCACCAAAAACAAACAAAAACAAACAAAATTGGAGTGGCGGGTTAGGCGAACTAGTTTATGGAGTGCTAAAATCAGTAAATATGGCAATTCTAAACACATGATAATTCGACTCGGGTGGTGTAAATCAATAATAATCTCCATAACGCGTTGTGTGAATTCCTATCCATTAAGAAAACCAATAAATATATTTTATCACCCAGAGTCAATCGGTTTGGTAGAATAACGGATAATTAAATAGGAAGTGTCAATGTCCTACGAGTTACAACTCGTGATATGGATCCGAACTGGATTATAGCGGTTCTCGCGTTTTAAATACCTTTATCATTTATATCTTGTATCTATAGAATTGATGCCACAAGTAGCCTTATACGGTACGCCGCTAGAACACTTTTCCACTATTCAAGCAAACCATAATTTATCAAATATATATAAAAAAATATTATAAATAAATAAATATGAAAAAAAAAAAAAAATAAAAAAAAAAAAAAAAATATGGATACAAGTGGAGGAGTCAATAATAATACACTCCGTAAGAAGTCGGAAGGGTTACAAATTATAATAAAAAAGGAATCACGATAAAATCAAATAAGCAAAACGTAACCATAGGTTAATTAAATATCCAAATATATATGCGTAAAGATTTGAACTCAAACTTAACGCTCAAAGTAATGACAAATAAGCTAAAAGTTCAAAACACATATCAAAACCTACTGACATATTGTCTGTCCCGGTGATTTATATTCGTATCAATGAAAAAAAAAAAATAATAATAATAAATAAATAAATAAATAAATAAAATTAAATAGATTTTAAAGTCAGGAAGTCTAGAAGTGAAAATGTTATCTATGGAATAATCCTATATGAATCTTATACAGCGGGCTAATAATATATATAGAATTTGTATGGAAACCTTTTTCATTAGTTTGAATAAGGAATATTTAATTTAACATAATTACAATTATGCAGATTTCCAACATGAAACTAATATATTGTTCAATTTTGGTACTGTTTTTTTTTCAGACATTCTTCTCATGTGGGTCGAGTATTAAAAAAAAAAAAAAAAAAAAAAAAAGAAAAAAAATTATCCTAAAGTCGTATCTCTTACAGCAAGTAACGTAACTCTTAAGCTGGTGACGACGTCATCAGTTCTAGGAGGTCTGTCGCGTTTGCCGTATCAGCATTGATTCCTTTAACCTCAAATATCTGCTTGCACAGGCTTCATCTCGCGCTTGCAAAGCAGATTGACTGGAGAAAGGAATGCTTAGCCCGAACTTCTCATGGGCAAGGCAGACGTGTCTATCCGTATGCGCAATAACAAAATAAGCAAATAGAATTTCTATAACAACAAAATGAATTAATTTTTTCTGAACCTCATAGACATTTAGAAGTATCAAGATATGTATATGAAATACTTACTTGCAACATTAGCCTATTACAATTCAAGTAAAACATTCATGGGAAAATGTCACATTTTCTTGAAAAACCCAAAGTTTATTTAGAAATTAGTTACATAGTGGGTTTTTTTTTCGTTGCATCTCCTACCTATTAATCATAGACCTGGATAGGTTCACTCATTGTTAATGCCATGGATAAAAAAGTTTGTACAGCGGACTCTTTTGAATTCCAAAATATCAGCGAATTCATGTGGGTTAAGTCTGGTCTAAATGGCTCTCTCCCCTCCCCTGTATTTGGATGTCGTCTGAATTTACTTTGCCCTTGTGACAAGTATAATTTCACTTGCAGGCTGATTAATGGAACCTGGTTACAGTATCCTGCAGTACGAGAGTTTCACATCGCAACTTCAAAAAATCGTTCGTTGCTGCGGACGATGGCAGTCGAGTAACAACCGCCTACAATGTGAAAGGAATTTCATGGACTTCTTCGACCGACACCGTAT
>NC_087211.1:9355235-9370235 GCF_015104395.2 Macrobrachium nipponense | reverse complement strand
ACTGGATTTAGTTTACCCAGCGGAGTTAAAAATGAGATCATTTTCGGTAATAGGTGATATTCAGAAAAATTTATTTCTTTCAGTTGTTACCCGGAAGTGGTGTGGCATCAGCTGTGTAGGCCTAGTGGCTACTTAACCTAGCGGGCTTCATGTACTTATTTACCATATTTATCTTGTTATTTTTTTTTTTTTTTTTTTTTTTTTTTTTTTTTCCCCAGTGAAGACATTCAAGATGCTAAGCATTATTAAATGCCCTTAGACTGAGTTTTAAGTGTTTAAGTTGAAGTGCTTCTACAGTTTCACCGGAGTATGGCGTTTCATATGACATAATTTACCTAATAATTACTGATTTGCTTTATAGTTGAGAGTGCTTTTTAATAAGCACGGTACCTCCTTAGTGTTTCTATATTTAGCGATAGATATTGGCATCGCTGATCTCGTGTGACTTACTTTTGAATTATACATAGATGGGTCGTGGGGTCAAGACATCCCTTGGCAACAAACACCTGACACAGGAAATTTACCCTTGGGCAGCATTAGCCATCAAACCCCATTTGTCATAAAATTAAAAGTGGTAACTCACCAGGTTCACTTTACTTTTGATTGAGACAAATATCAAGGGTGCTGAAAGGTGCTGATAATTCTATTGTAATCTTTGTATATGTCAATAGAATAGAATACAAAACTTAGGCCAAAGGACAAGAGCTGAGAATGATATGGTCATTCAGCGATGAAATGGAAATTGACAGTAAAATTGTTGTAAAGATGTAACAGGATAAAAACCTCAAAGCAGTTGCACTGAGAATCAATTGTTATGAGAGGTGGAAAGTAAAATGAAAGAAACAGTTTATGAACGGAGGTAAAGTAAAAGGAATGAAATGTGCTGTAGCTAAGTGTCAAAGGGACACTGAAAAGAACCTAAGTAATGCCTACAGTACATCACATGAAGTTCACTGCAGGCACTACCCCCAAGGGCCTTTCTGAATGCCAAGGACATAAGACATAAGATTAAATGCTTGTCTCATTATTCTTCTAAATTTATATGTTAATTTTATTGTTATCATTAATTCCCTTCCTAGTACTCAAATTTCCTTCCATGGGCTTTTTCTCCAGGTAATCTTTACCAGAAATATACAATATCTACACTACAAATACTAAGTTGAAAATAGCCTTCCCCTTCTTTGCAAGACCTTAAATTCATCTGTCTATGTGGTTGGCCACTCAAGAGTATTGTCAATCTCTATGAAATTCTATCTTGAGTACTGGCATATTCTACCTCATTCTCTGCTTCTTCCACCCTCCGCCACACAGATGTTCATAGAAAACCACCTGGACAATTTAAAAATCATTGTTAGGCGAACAATGTCCAGTCTGGTAACCGGAGTGAGAAACAGCAGCAACTCTCTCATACAAAGCATCCTAAGGAGTGAAGCAAGAAGATCTAAATTGTGGGAAAGATGGGAAAATGAGGCCTTTGTCCCCACATTTATTGCTGATATTTTAATTTTTCATTATTACTGTGATTACTATCAAGTTAAAGTTTTTTGTTTTACATTCAATTTTTGTATTTAGCCCTCTGGACCTGACTACTGTAACCACCTAAGGTCTCTAGTTGAAATTTAAGTTATATAATATGTGCACTAACTGTTATTACTCTCAATGCATTTTTTTCTCACCAATATTATTACTGTTATTACCAGTATTATGATTACTAGCTTTTATGCTACCTCAGCTATTTTGTGTATAAGTGCTGATTATTCATTTTCTTTTTCTTTTTTTATCATATCTCATGTTTCTAGATTGTGTATGTTACTGTCTGTATTTTGTATATTCAATGTATATGGCCCTGAGCTGAAATAAAGCATATTATTATTATTATTATTATTATTATTATTATTATTATTATTATTATTATTATTATTTCGGAAGGAGACCCTCTCGTAGACATGTTTTGTTAAAATGACTGCTGCTTCAGCACTATTAATCTTGTAAAGAGTCTTCTCATCTTTCTGATGACGGCTTTCTCATTGTTTGCTAGACTGGCGAGCAACGCACCAAAGGGCATGGTAAAATTCGGTTGAGTCATTTGATTTATTATTACTTATACAATTCCCCCTCTCTCTCTCTCTCTCTCTCTCTCTCTCTCTCTCTCTCTCTCTCTCTCTCTCTCTCTCTCTCTCCAACACGACGTTTCCTCCTGATCGACAGGACATTATCAAGCGATAACTGCTGAGGGACTGAATTCCAGTGGCGAGTCCATCTCCTTTTATTGTGGTGTTGCGAGCTCTTGAGTATGGTCAGAACACCTCTCCGGCAGGTCGGGTTTTCATTGGTTCCTGGGATGGTGACTCATACGGCGGGCGTTTACGAGTCTTGCAGACCTTCTCAGGTGGGGGGTATCACCGGGAGCCTCTTGATTGGCTTCTACCTGAGTGACGTCACCCCTGGTATTATTCTCATGTCCGGTATTTGTTTCATGCGCGCTGGTACTTTCGTTGGGGGGGAGGGGCGGGGTGTGGTCTCCTCACACACTTTGGTATCATGAACGCTTCTTGGGTGGTATAAAGGGGAGGCTTTTCCTCGAGAATGAGCAGCGCTTCTAGGAGACCGGCAGACGTCGTGGGTCAGGTGCTCCCGGATGATCGTAATATTCCTGACGATGTTGTCTCTCGTGATGTTTCTGTGGTGTACTACAAGGGCGTGCTGCCAAATGGCGCCTTCCTGGGCATGACAGGAAATCCTCCTTTTTTGACAGCGCATCGTCGTCATGCCGATGTAAATCCCAGGGCATCCTTGGGCGGGGCATACGTATCGGTAGACGCGTTGGACTGCTTCAGGGGGTCTCTTACCGGTGGGGAGGGTTGTTCTTCATCAGGAGGTCCTTCGTACAACCGATTCTTGTAGTAAATAATGAGGGACACTCTCTTTCCTTCCTCCATGGGGTGGACATGTTCCTCTATTATTTTTTTCATGGCTGCTTGTATTGGTGGTGCATGAAGGCTTTATAGAAAAGTTTGATATCCTCCGGGGTGAATGTTCCTTTTCTCTTCCTCCGTTATGTACCACTTGTCAAGGGCGGCTCGTGTTTCTCTGTTTACGAGTTTGTTCGAGTACCCATTATTAATTAGCATCTGGGATGCTCGGTCGAGTTCGAGGTGTGTGTCCTGCCACATCAAACAGTGCGAGAGGGCCCTCCTGACGAAGGCCCTGACGGTGGTGGTCTTGAACCGTGCAGGACACGTCGCTATCACCATTTTAGACAAAGTCCAAGGTTCGTAGCTTTGGTGTAAACTGTAGTCGCCAACTTCTGATTAGTCTTCGTGCAAGGACGTCGAGGAAGGGGAGCCGATCGTTGCTGGGGAGTCGCGGATCTTCTCCAAAAATTCCACCGACGAGGTGAGGCAGGAGGGTGATATAGGGGGTCAGATTTTATAGGTGTTTGGCCAGAGCGTAAGTCGGGGCGGGCATTTGGCTGATGATCAGGTGTAGGGGGTGGCCTTCCTTGTGGGTCTTCACGTTCCCGTATAGGTAGCCGAGGCTGTAGTCACCTTGGATGGGCGGGAGGTGTGTGGGCATTCGTAGCGGTGCAGTGAGGTTGATATACCTCTGCGTCTTTTCTTGGAATGCGCAGCTTACCTCCGTTGAGGGCGATAAGTTTGCGGGTTATGCCCCTAACCCGGTTACGCATGTCTTCTTTGCTTAGGTATGCAAGGCGCGCGTTAATATCTTCGTAGGTGGGAGGCTCGCGCTGGTCCGCTCCGCTCCGTCGTGGCTTGGTGGTGGTGGTCTCTTGCAGGGGTGTTGTGTCTGGTATTGTCATCAGGATCAGGGCGGACAGCTTCACCACGTATTTCCGCCCATTCTTCTCGTAGGCGGTGATGTTCCTCCTTCAGGGTCTTCATATCGACAGTCTTCTCCCGTAGTTGCCGCTGTAGGAGGGACGTTCTGAAGTCACTGGTCCTTTCTTCATTTCTTGCGGTGGGGTCGTGCAGCCTGATGTTTGTATATTTCGGAAGGAGACCTCTCGTAGACATGTTTTGTTAAAAATGACTGCTGCTTCAGCACTTTCTCTATTTTTCTGATGCCACACACCTCCCGCCCATCCAAGGTGACTACAGCCTCGGCTACCTATACGGGAACGTGAAGACCCACAAGGAAGGCAACCCCCTACGCCCGATCATCAGCCAAACGCCCGCCCCGACTTACGCTCTGGCCAAACGCCTTAATAAAATTCTGACCCCCTATATCCCCTCCAGGTACTGCCTCACCTCATCGGTGGAATTTTTGGAGAAGATCCGCGACTCCTCCGGTGCGGGAACCATGGCGTCCTTAGACGTTGAGTCCCTATTCACCAACGTCCCAGTCGACGAGATAATAGGGATCATCATGGAGCGGGGTATATAGGAATCATGATATGAGACCCCCTAACATCCGAGTAACACTCCTTAAGAACCTTGCTGGATATCTGTACGAAGAGAGACCCTTTGTTCACCACCCACCGAAGACAGATGTCCGCCAAAAGGACGGCGTAGTGATGGGGTCCCCCTTAGGAGTCCTCTTCGCTAACTTCTACATGGGAGAAGTGGAAGAAAGGGTCGTCTCGCAACATAGATGTCCCTGCACATACGGACGCTACATCGATGACATCCTCGTGCAAGCCGACTGCGAGGATGAGGTAGAAGCCCTTCAGCAGCAGTTCCTGCAGCACAGCGCACTCAACTTCACTGTCGAGTACAGCAGCAATGATCGACTCCCCTTCCTTGACGTCCTTGTCACGAAGACGAATCAGAAGTTGGCGACTACAGTTTACAACCAAAGCTACGAACCTTGGACTTTTGTCTAAATGGCAATAGCGAGTGTCCTGCGCGGTTCAAGACCACCACTGTCAGGGCCTTCGTCAGGAGGGCCCTCTTGCACTGTTCGACGTCGTGGCAGGACGCACACCTCGAACTCGACCGAGCATCCCAGATGCTAATTAACAATGGGTTACTCGAACAAACTCGTAAACCGAGAAACATGAGCCGCCCTTGACAAGTTGTACATGACGGAGGAAGAGAGAGATCATTCCACCCCCGGAGGATATCAAACTTTTCTATAAAGCCTTCATGCACCACCAATACAAGGAGGACGAAGCAGCCATGAAAAAAAAATAATAGAGGAACATGTCCGCCCCAGGAGGAGGAAGAGAGTGTCCCTCATTATTTACTACAAGAATTGGTGTACGAAGGACCTCCTGATGAAGAACAACCCCTCCCCGCCGGTAGGAGACCCACTGAAGCAGTCCAACGTTGTCTACTGATATGTATGCCCCGCCAAGGATGCCCTTGGATTTACATCGGCATGACGACGATGCGCTTGTCAAAAAGGATTTCCTGCCACGCCCAGGAAGGCGCCATTAGGCAGCACGAGAGACGACATCGTCAGGAATATTAAGATCATTGGGACAGCACCTGACCCACGACGTCTGCGTCTCCTAGAAGCGCTGCTCATCCTCGAGGAAAAGCCTCCCCTTAATACCACCCAAGAAGCGTTCCTGATACCGATGTGTGTGAGGAGGACCATACCCCCCCAACGAAAGTACCAGCGTGCATGAAACAAACACCGGACATGAGAATAATACCAGGGGTTACGTCACTCAGGTAGAAGCCAATCAAGAGGCTCCCAGTGATACCCCCCACCTGGAGGAAGGTCTGCAAAACTCTTAAACGCCCGCCGTATGAGTCACCTTCCCAGGAACCAATGAAATTCCGACCTGCCGGAGAGGTGTTCTGACCGTACTCAAGAGCTCGAAACACCACGATAAAAGGAGATGGACTCGCCACTGGAATCGTCTTGCGTAACACCTTTGTGGTTATTTATAGACTTCAAGCACGGTATTTGTTGAGCTCTTCTCTCATGGCAGAGAAGCGTCCGACGTCTCCCGACCCCTCAGTGGTGGACCTGCCCTCCCCTGACGAGCAGGGCTTCCAGATGGTCCAGAAGAATCGCAAGAAAGCTTTGAAGACCATCTTCAACGTCTCTGGCCCTTCGACATCAACTCAGACTTCGACCCCTGCAAACTCCACCTCGACGCTACCCAAGTTCAAGGCATTAGCAACGCAAGGCCTGTCGTCATATGCAGCTGTTTTGGCCTTAGAAAATAAGCACCCTGAAGCAAAACTCCATGCCAGACCGAATCTGAAAGGGGAATTCATAATTTCCCCGAAGGACCAGCGTTCTACCGACCTCCTCAGCAACGACCTCTCCTGCCTTCTGCTAGATCCTGCTGAAAAAATCACGAAAGGGATGATTTGCAAAGTCCCAAAATATATACCCATTGAACGAATCCTGCAGCTACCCAACATCTTGAGTGCAACAAGAAGGACACGACGACGACAGAGGAAACCTTGAAGGTGGAAGCCACATTTAAAGGGAGTATCCCTCCTTCCATCGACCTTGGAATCCTCGCACAGAAGTACGGACACCACAGGAGAGAATGTACTTCCCACCACATCTGCGGGATATGCAGTCAGAAACACGAGACTGATGTATGCCTCCAGAAATTTAAAGCAAAGGGCCACACTGTTGCCCGATGCCCCAACTGTCACCAGTCGCACCATGCATGGTTCAGGGGATGCCCTGTCAGACTGGAGAAGATCTGGAGGTTAAAGGGCATAACTCCACCACCTGCAAGACCTCAAGAGCGCCAGCCGCCCCCAAGACAACCTCCAAGCGAACCAAGGATTGATCCAAGGACAAACCTACCTCCTCCACCACAAACGTCTCATCCTTACAACCAACCCAAACCACGTCACTACATCCCAAATCCATCATCCTTTCCTTCCCTCCAACCTCCAATTCCCAAACCCCTGCCAACCCCCCCGACCCCTAAAGTTATTCCCTCAACCCCTCCAATCTCCAAACCCCTGCCAACCCCCCCGACCCCTAAAGTTATTCCCTCAACCCCTCAGTTAATCCCCCCAACCCCTCAGGTTATACCCCCAGCCTTCGTGTTGAAGCAGGAACCCAGACGGAAGAAACCACGGTCGAAGAAATGGTTACAGAAGGACCTACATACAGCGAAGCAACAACCCAGACCGAGGAAAAGCCAGTAGCTCCCGTTCCACATGCCGAAGCAGCAACGCAAACAAAGGAAGTGAAAAACATCTTCAGCACAGGAACCTACAACATACCCAAGCTCCTGATAATGACGATGGTCATTACAATAATCGTAAACTGCTGTCCGAGATCATCTATGATGCCTTAGACATGGATGTTGAGCTCCCAGATGAACTCCTCACAAGGAAATATCGATACAGAGCACCGATGTCGTAATGCTTCACGACTGAGATTGCTGTTTTTAGCATAAACTGCTTTTTCTCCTACTAAACAATCCTCCTTTTCCCCTCCGATTTTTCGGCCGCCTCACGTCTAACGACCGAATATTTCAACTGTCACTCTAACTACCGCTTAAGCTGTTGTTTACTTTTGTTTTGCTTTCTCTAAAACTGATAATATTTCGTTTTTCTTTCGTCGTTCCCTATTGCTAACGATCGGCGCTCTTTTTTTCTATTATCGTAAAGTGAAATATGGTACTTGAACTCCATAGATTTATGTTTTTTTTTTCCCGTTTTTCTACGACGATAGATTTTTTTCGATTTTCCTTACTGGCTATCTCTGACTCGCCAGGACTCGCTACTATTGATCTTTTTCTTCCATTACTGGGTACCTTAGGGTTTAAAGGGATTTGTAACCCTGCCTGTTTCACCTTTCATTTCCTTGCAAATCATAACATAAAACCTGCATATTCCATTGATATCATAAATAAAGTTTGCACCGCATATCCTTGAAAATCACCTTTTCACCTGCAAATATTCAAATGACCTACGGGCTGCTCTGTGAGCAAGAGCCCGTGCTGGCATAAAGCCAGCTTAATCTTAAACAACAACCACCACTGGAATTCAGTCCCTCAGCAGTTATCGCTTGATAAGGTCCTGTCGATCAGGAGGAAACTCCGCGTTGGAGAGAGGAGAGAGAGAGAGAGAGAGAGAATAGTATAAGTAATAATAAATCAAATGACTCAACCGAATTTTACCATGCCCTTTGGTGCGTTGCTCGCCAGTCTAAGCAACAATGAGAAAGCCGTCATCAGAAAGATAGAGAAGACTCTTTACAAGATTAATAGTGCTGAAGCAGCAGTCATTTTTAACAAAACATATTATTATTATTATTATTATTATTATTATTATTATTATTATTATTATTATTATTATTATTATTATTATTATTATTATTATTATTATCTGTTTTACAGATGCCCATACCAGACCTGGGTAACAATGAATCTAGACACTAATATGCCAGGAATTACAGGTACAAGTTTTTTTACCATGTTCAAATTTCTGTATAAATAAACATACAGGAAACTTTTGTACACACCAAAAACTTTCATTATATGAAGGCATGTCATTAAAAAATTCTGTCAGGTGCTTTTATCAAATAAATATCAGAAATACCAAAAATATGTAAAGCAAATTAACATATGTTAATTTGCTTTACATATACATTTGCTTTACATATACATATTATATATGAGCAATTGCCATCTGATACTAAAATACACGTATTAGAGAATTATTTATTAAAAAATTAGAGATCTGGCCTCCACCCAGTATCATTTAAGTAAATATTATCACTGGCTAATGCCCATCTGTCACAAACAGTGTAAAGGCAAGTCCACACTGCAATAAGTTTCTGACATGTACTTTATTGGAATGTGGGTAACACACCCTTTCCTAACCAGATGCACATGATACAACAGTGGTATATCATATCACCCCAAAGACAGATGTTAAAACTTCAGTAGGATAAACATACCTTAACTTTTAACAATGCAATTTCTACGATGAAATGTTAATCGACTACATGTGAACTGCTGGGGATATTTATAAACACATCGACAGTCAGGCAAAGAATATAAGTACCTTTAAATCTTAAAAAACAGAGAATTGTATTCACGGGTTTTCCCAGCACACAAAGCTGAAAAAGTCTCCTCTGTCGCACCACTGACTTAACCAAGTAAATGGGCAAATAGTTTTTATACTACTAGCCTAACCTTACCAGTAAGGTCTGAGGTAAATATACATTGGCATACACACCTCATGGCTTTAAGCATAATAAATGCCAGCCCATTGAGGATGAATGTAAAAACATATGTACAAGATGGCATAGAAAAGCAGAGTACATAAAAAAAAGGCAGTAAATCTACCAGTAGGTGGCTGTCAAGAACCTGGTCGTGGTACCTTATGGCAAGTCTGAAGTTTACATTTGTGTGGCTGAGTTTACAGCACATGCAAACAAAAATTTAACAGAAATTTGGTTTACTTGAGTTTTAATATTTCAGGCCATTCAGAGGTTCTAGGCTAATTATTCCTCCTTAGGCTACTCACTACTTCCCTACATAGGCTATTGGGCTTAGGCTATTATGACTATTCACGATGACTCTGCTGAACAATTGTGACAAAATTAATAAATAAGGCAATAAAATAAAATAATGAAATTGATCGCCTTTACAAAGGTACAGGGTATGATTCCAAACCTGGGGTAGGAGGAGGTGGGGGATTTTTGCAGTCTAGGGTATGACAAGCCTAGGCTATATTGCCCACTAGTATACCCACCTTCCAGAGGCAATGTGTCCTGGTGCAAGACCTTAGATAGGCCAGCTTACAGTATGCCATGCCCAATAGATAATTACCAATATGCGCAATGCTATCTTTGAAATAACGCAAATACCCTTTCAGGAAAGACGAATGTGTCCCATACCCATACCCTGGGGCTCAAAATGGTATCTCCTGAATCCTCGACACCTGCAAGGACTCCCCAGAGGCTCCTCCTCCTCCACAAATCTTTCGTTTCTCAACGACTCCTGCCTCTAATTACCGTAATTATCCCTTATTAATACTCACCTGGAATCAAATTAGGGTCCGGTTACGGTCTCTCGTCTTCTCGGACAAACAGAACGAAGATTAACGAGGATTAAATATCGAATACCCGCCATGTATTCACCGGCTTCTCCTTTTCCTTCCCCGGTCATTTGTAAATAAAGTTGGAACTTGGAGGACCAACAAGTTGCCGCTAGAGAAGTTTCCTTTTTATTTTATTAAAAACTCGCGCGTATATTTATTTGAGCACGCATGTGAGAGTTCAATGAGTTGAAAACACCCAATACATTAACTTCGTGTGCTTTGATACGTTTGCGTAAGGTAAATTTTAAACACAAGGGCGATCTAATGTTTTATAAAATGACTGCTGGCAACTTCCGTTTTTACACGACAAGTCGAGAATAAACGCCATTATAACTATTCGTCATTCAATGCGTCTTTGTATACGATAAATAAAAGCGTAGATAAATTAATAAATAAACATCTGGGATAACTGAAAGCAATGTATATCGTCTCCCAGCATAACCAATACCATTGAGAGAGAGAGAGAGAGAGAGAGAGAGAGAGAGAGAGAGAGAGAGAGAGAGAGAGAGAGAGAGACTACTAAAAAAACAAAATATTTAAAGCAACTTTTGATGATGAACTGCTTCACTAACACCTAAAGTATTATCCACAAGGAATACTGTAAGTGAGACCAAAACTACAGGCGGCCATTCAGAATGCCACGGATAGAGAGAGGAATATGAATAACGAGAAGTGCTGAAATATCTCGGTCAAAACGACCCTCTACTGAAGGTACCTTAAGATCGAAAGATCTCGTTTTTCATTGTCCTCCGAAGCATTACCTGTATATACACACATAACATCGCCTTTTGTATATTTTGCGATAAAGTTATTCGTTTATACTTTATTTATTGTATATATAATATGTAATTACTGACCCCTAGACAATTTCATCATGAATGGTGACAATTTTAGTGCTTCAGCTCTTTCAGAGCTTAGCACCACAAAAATGAATCAAGCAAATCAGGAAGACGATTGATATTACTGGAATGTTCATTCACCAATGTCATAAGTTGATTGATTGATGATAATTATTTACGAAGTTCGGAAAAAACTAATTCATTTTCATGTAGCAAAAATTCAATTCTCTTATTCTGATCATTAATCTTAAGACGATTTGAAATTCCCAAACCTAAACTTGCAACAGACCCGAAGACGTTGAGCGCCGCAAATATGAACGGGTTACGTCATTCTAGGCTACTGTGTCTCACGGTCCACATAAGTAGATCACGAGCCAAACATTCTGCTTCACCAGTTTTGTTTTGCAAGTCGAATGACAACATTTCTGCGACACTTAAAGTTTGTGCTGGCGAAATCTCTGGATTAAAAGGAAAATGACGATGGTGTAATTGATTCAATGATTCGGCAAACTGCGATAAGTCACTTTTTAGGTTAATGACATCATCTTCTGGCAGGAAAATCGCTTGCAAATCAACTTCTAGAACTATATTGCTTGCTGTAATGAAAATGTTCTCTGTTCTTTCGATGATAGAGCCATGTGTAAAATGTATATTTTTTGTTTTAGCACTCTTCCCACACGACAAGAACGTCTGAACAAACAGTACCAATCTGAACAATATAAGCTTCATGCTGGAAGCCTGCAAATAGTGAGATATATGTAATTACTCGTGTTTGAATTAACTACTTTATACAAAACAGATAAAATATTTTCATGCAAATGCAAATGTTATATATATATACTTTTATCATGCAAGTTTCATATATACTTTTTATTAGGTATGTTTCATATATATAACCATACATAAATTTTTATCCTTTTTGTTTTCTTTCTTCTACCCTCTTTCCCTTAACTGTGAACATGAGCCAACGGTATTGTTCTCACGTCAGTAGGTTGGGATATGTTTTGAACTTTTAGTATGTTGGCCGTTAATATTTCTAAAATGCTAAACGGGCCTTCAAATTTAGGTGTTAGCTTGTAGTTCAAACCCTTGCGAACATATACTTGTATAAATATTTGATCGCCTACTGTATATGATTTAGTTGGCTTAGCGATTTTATCATGATTTCTTTTCATTATGATTTGTGATTCTTCTAAATTCTTACAAAGTATATTATATCGGCTTACACTTGCTTCCATAACATCCCGTAGGGGATTTAATAAATGGGTTGTAGGTGTAAATACATGGAAAGGTGTCCTAGCTGGGGTACCGTACAATGCCTTGTGTGGCGACATTTTATAGATACATGATATGAATGGTTAAGAGTACTTAGAACTGCTGGTATGGCAATATCCCAGTTGAGATCCATTCCCCCAAGTGTAACTCGTAGGACATTTAACACCTTCCTATTTACCCTCTCAACTAATCCATTAGACTCTGGGTGATAAATCATGGTATTGATTTTCTTAATGCAAAGGAATTCACACAACGAGTTAAGGAAATGATTATTAAATTCTCCACCCGAGTCAGAGATTATCATGTGTGGAATTCCATGTTTACAAATGTAGCACTCGAAAAATTTTCTAGCGCATTCAATTGCGGTTTTAGTTTTTAGTGCTATCAATCTGTATATCTAGTCAAGGCATCTATTAACACTAAGAAGTGCTTATTTCCTTCGTCAGACTCGTAAAACCCCTGTTAATAATTCTAAGTGTACTCTTTCAAAGGGTTGGTTGGGCACGGGATAGGCCCCCAAGCTGACAGGTGTCTTGGTGTGCCCTTTGTTTTCATGACAAATGTGACAATTAGCTATGTGTTTTTTTTATATCTGTAAGCATCGTAGGCCAGTAAAATAGTGATTTGGCTTTCTGTGACATGATAGAGAACCCTGGATGACCATGTAATGGATTGGAATGCAACCAGTTTAAGACGATTGGTATAAGCGAGATTGGAACCACTACCTGGTCGTTAGTCACCTACGGGGTGCGGGTTTTCCTTGTCACGGACCTACACAGAATGTTATCCTTAATTATATAATTCTGCTGCATATACTTCACATATGCCTTTTCTTTAGGATTCCCGTTCAAAGCATCTATTATTTTCTTTAACTGCTGATCTTTTCCTTGTTCAGTCTGTACTAGTTCAGCGCTCCAACTTGTGTCTTCCTGTTCAGATACAGTTTTAACAATAGGCACAGATGTTGATATATCTACTAGTTCAGCTAATGGCTCCATACAAGATGGCGCGGGGTTGCGTGATAGTGCATCAGCAATGATATTTGCTTTCCCACGTAGATAGCCTATCCTTGCGCCAAAGTTTTGAGTGATCATATGCCGCCAAGTTCTTTTGGGACTGTGACTAAAGCCTTTGAAGAAGTCGTTGAGGGGCTTATGGTCAGTAAGAACCTTGACAGGATAGCTGTATATTATGAACTTAAAATGTACTAGTGAGTTAACAATAGCTAGCCCTTCCTTGTCTATTACTGCATATTTACTTTCAGAAGGTCTCAGTTTATGTGAATAAAAAGCTATAGGGAAGAACTGTAAGTCCAAACTGGTGAAATATTTGTTCTGTCCTAGCAAGGATAAAACATCGTCAGTACATGGCACTGCGAATCGATCGGGAATCGTTTCCTCATTTAAGCGACGGAAATATACGCAAATACGCCAAGTTCAATCCTTTTTTCGGTACGACGATTAAGGGGAAATTATAAGGGCTGTTCAATTTCCTAATGACTCCTAACATTTTACCTACTTCATCATTGATCTCATTCTGGAATTTCATATGGAGTCGGTACGAAGGTACGTAAATGACTTTATGCTTGTCTTTTGGCCGTATTTAATGTTCAATGACATCCGTTTTTCCCAAAGATCCCTCGGTAGTGGAGAAAATATCATGATATTTAGTTAAAAGATAAAAAAATTTCTGCTGAATCTCTTCTTCTTGAATGTCTTTATTGATTTTACTTTTCCTAGATTGTAAGAGGGATTCATCCACAACTGATTGAGCGTGATTAATTTCAGCAACAGTAAGAATGCGATACTTATAAACTTCCACATCCACGATGTGTTGATTTTTGTGGATCACTAGATTGGTATTCAAACGGTTACAGACTTCAATGTTAACTTGTTGCTGTGAATTAACAGTGTATAGTGCTTGTGTTATGGACAGTCCGTTAATTTTCAGAGTGTTGGAAAGGATTAACATTTCAGATCCCGGCAAAGTCTTCTTTACACACACTAATATATTCGAAGGTACGTTTGGCTCGAGAGTTTGCATGCAATCTGCTATTACGGGTGTGCGAGAATTCTGTTGGGTCGCTTCAACAATGTCATGATTCATGAGACAAGTGATTGGTTCCTCAATGTATGTTACTCTTTGATTGTTTGTCTCTTTTTTGTTCAAAACTTATTTTAAGGTGTTAGAAGATTTATAGAATTTTCCTTTGATATACACGTCGTGTTTGGCAGGAGCTAGGTAATGTTTTGAATGCCCATAGACGGGTATCCTATAATTACAGCTGGATACATATCAATGTTTTGTACAACTATAAAGGTATCGGTAAGCGTGCGCTTACCCACCTTGTACTGAATTTGAGTTACGCCTACTACACTTAATTCATTGTTACCAATACCCGAAAGTCGTACTACGGACTTCTCAATCGGGAAGTTCGAAAACAACATGCGATGAGTCCGCAAATCCATGATATTACGTGGAATACCGGAATAAAAAACAGTGTGAAGGGTCGGTGCTCTAAATTACAGCATGCAATGTATGACGTAATTCATCTTTACTGATAATAGCATGTATACGGTGAAAGTCTACGGGAACCTGCACTGGTTTTTTGGATTCGGTCGTGTGGTTCATAGGAAAATTCTGGGTCTTACATAGATCTTGTAGGTGATTAAATTGCTATTTGATTCAAAAGATGTTGATACGAATGAACCAACATCACTCTTTCCCCCATTGGAGCTAATTACGTGGTATTTGGTTTGCTTTGCACACTCAAAAAAAAAAATTTGACTGACTCAGTGAGTTTTGGTTCGACGGCCCGGGAACAGAATTTCCTGAAGCACGATTTGTTTGTTTCTGATTTTGAGCAGAGTTACTGTTTACCT
>NC_087211.1:9341059-9354735 GCF_015104395.2 Macrobrachium nipponense | reverse complement strand
GGAGTTTCACCTCAGTATCAGGCCACTGTGCGACAAATAACTTGATTGGATGGTCACATTAGGTCACATTAATCAGTTTATATTTACAAATATGACAATAATTCTCCCATCGGTTGTCGCCCTGTGAAGAAGGAGACCAGCCTGCAGTACCTGTGAACGGCTCACGAAAGCTCTTGTTGATGGCAGGCTGCATGGAACAGCAGTCCTCCACCTTACACAAGAACTGAAGGCAAATAATAAACACGTACTTGAGGCTTCCAGTGGCTGGAAGAATGCTAAGATTATTGAAGACAAATAGGCCGTCAGTGTAGCCTCGGACTGACTGCAGACCACGCCATGTCCTCGTCCTTCTTCTGTTAGCTTGGCGTATATACTACAAATGCATTGTGGAGTCACATCTTCTCAACATTACAACCTCCCCCCCCGGCCCCCCACCCCACATCTCCTTTTAAGTGGGCCCTGTCCGTCTATGAATCAATGCAACTGACTAGAATGCACAACCACCTTCTCTACACAACAATTGATTACTCTACTCAACCGACAACTGAGTACTACTCTACACAACTCATCCACAAGACCAGAACTTCTCAGCTTTTGGTGAGTACAGCCATTATCCATCTATATCATGACTTTTCACTCATTGATGAGTATTTGTTTTGTTTATGTGTCAACCACCATTCTCTTCATCGTTAATCATTATTCACATATTTGTTAGGGTTATTAGTAGCATATTTCATGTTTTGTTCATGAAAACTTACCTGTCAGATATATATAGCTGTATTTTCCGAAGTCCGACAGAAATTAAAAAACTTACGACACACGTAGTGGGAGTCAGGTGGTTAGTACCCATTCAGCGCCGTGGGAGGCGGGTATCAGGAATCATTCCCATTTTCTATTCATAATTTTTCTGTCGCCGGTGTTGTAAACACAGTTTTCAGCACCTCCGTCTTGAATTTAGGAAACTTGGCTACTATAAGTACCCCTTTTTTGATTTTTTTGGTATCTTGACTTTTGGATCGGTGGCTAGGCACACGTTAATTGTGGATTTGATTGATTTTGGCTTGATTTCTCTTTAAATAAGATGTCTGGTTCTAGTTCGGCTAGCGCCAGGTTTTGTACCAAGAGTGATTGTCGAGGTAGGCTACTGAAAGCATCAGTAGACCCTCATACTTTGTGTAAGAGTTGCAGAGAGCATGATTGTATGTATGAAAGTCGCTGCAAAGGAATGTGAGTGTCTTTCTGATTCTGATGGAGAGCGTATGAGTCCTATCTGCGTAAGCTTGAACGGGATAGGTTAAGGAGGTCTTCCTCCAGGAGCGTTTTCAGGTAAACGTCAGGAAGTTCATGTTTCTCCTACTAACCCTCCTTTAATCACTACTCCTAACCCTGTAGTGTTTGCCTTCGGGCCCTGAAACAGTGTCTGTGGAGGGTAATACCCTTACACTTATCTTAGAGTCGATTCGTAATTTAGAATCTAAAGTGCTCGCCTTAGAAGGCAAAAGTGAAGGTGCAAAGTGCAGTGACAGTGCTCCTTCGTTGGTGGAGGGTGCGTCAGATCGGCCCCATTTCGCCTCTAGGCCTAGACCGCTGCCGGACTCCCAGGTTTCAGGAGAGGGCATGTCGAAAGCCGCAAGGAGGGTTACGGGGAAAGCCCACCGATCTGACGTGCCTTCGGCAGTATCAGTTGACGTTACACAGACTGCCAAGGAGCGTGCGCGTGCACGTCTCCTGAAAGAGTGTTTCTCTTCTTCAGAGGCTTCCTCCCCGCACAAGGGGGTGGAGCTCTCATTCTGTTTCACACCCGCTGAAAAGGAGCGTTGGTGATCGTGACGCTTCACGTCCAGTTTTGGCTCTCGAGAGGCGATCATCGCCTGAGAGTGTGTTCGCAGCCTTCCCGACCACAGAAGAAGCGTAAGGAGTCATCGGATGATGACTTTGTTGAGCACCCCAGTCGCTCTCGAGCGCGGTGCTACGGCAGTTTCTGGAGAAGAAGAAGGCGTCCCCTCGCCCCTCGTCTTCTCACAGGATCAGCCCGTCACCTGACAAGGAATCCTCTCCTACTGAGAGATCCTGCGCTCTTTGCAGCAACAACTTGCTGATGCTCTTTGCTAAGAAAGGGACGCAACCACATCCAGGAGAAAGGATGACCGTCTGCCTGTGAAGAGATCTAGAAGGTCTCCCTCTCCCTCTCCTCGCTCGTCTATCTCTCCACTTTCTCGCCTGCTAGAGTTCGTGCGACTCCCCAGCGGCTCTCTGGAGGACGTGAAGAGGATTTTGCTCGCTCTGCGCATGAAGCGGTATTACCCGCTCGTAAGCTTGCGGTGCAAGAGCTCGATACTTGCGTGAACGCTTCGGTGCAAGTTCTTGATCCTGACGCTCGGTCGGAAGCCAAGCGAACGCCAGTGGCATCTAAGAGTGCACCAGCGGAAGCAGAGCGCGCGCGAGATGTTAGCGCGCTTTAGTAAATGTCATTCGCTCGCTAGTGGACGCCAAGCGTGCGCCAGCGGACGCCAGCAGCGTGCGAGTGGACGCCAATCCCGCGCTAGTTGCAGCCAGGAGTGCGCCAGTGGACGCCAGGTGTGCGCCAGCGGACGCCAGGTGTGCGCCAGCGGACGCTCGGGGTGGACGAAGATGTGGATTTTCGTCGTCTCCCACCTGTTTTGATGAGACTTTGCAAGTTACTTCGGGTCTTAGAGATACGACCGGAGTTTCTATTAAGGAGTCAGCTTTGCCTTCCACTTCACAGCAACGCGCCTCTTGGAAACTTAGACCAGATAGTCTTAGTCCAGCCTTATTTCCTCCAACTTCACCTGTGTCGGAAGCAGAGGTTTAGCGACGCTTCGGTTGAAGTGGATGATGAGATGCCTTTGGCGGCAGTCTCTTCCGACTACCAGGTATTGACCGCCTTCTTCAATCAGAGTTTGGAGATAACGTTTCACCCGGAAGCTCCTCGCTCTCCTCCTTCACAACTTTCTTCTTCCAAGATCAACAAGGTCTCGGCATTTGTCAGAATGAAGAAGTCCCTTTCAACTAAGAGGGCTCTTCGTAAGGTCCATGACTGGATGGAGAAAAGGAAGTCTCAGGGAAAGACTTCTTTTTGCCCTGCCACCTTCGAGACTTAGTGGGAAGGCTGGCATTTGGTATGAAAACGGGAGAAGACGTAGGTATTAGACTTCCCTCGTCAGCTCAAGGAGACTTCGCTAGCATTGTGGATGCCTCGAGGAGGTCTCACCTGTCCTCTTCGAAAGTTTCCTGGTCTACTACGGAAATGGACTACCACCTTAAAAGGCCTCTTTCGGACGTTAGAGGTCTTCAACTTTCTAGATTGGTGTTTGGGAGTTCTGGATGCCAAGCCAATCTAGGAGTTCTGACTCGATTAGTCTGGGGGAGCTGTCCAGCGTAATGTCGTGTATGGACAAGGCCATCAGAGATGGTTCGGAGGAGCTTACAGCTCACTTTTGCACAGGGCTCTTGAGAAGAGATCCCTGTTTTGCAATTTTACAGCTAAATCTGTCTCTCCGTCACAAAAAAGCAGATTTGCTCTTCGCTCCTTTTTCGGTCATCATCTCTTCCCCCAGGCTATGGTAAAAGACATTGCTACCAGCCTACAGGAGAAGGCCACGCAAGATCTCCTCGCACAATCTTCAAGGAGACCTGCGGTTCCTTCGTCCTCAGGAGTTTCGATTCTCAAGAAATCGAAGCCCTTTCGAGTAGTTCTTCCTCGAGACCAGCCCCTCGAGGAAGAGGCACTTCCAGAGGCAGAGCCACTGCGCTTGCCAAGAACAAGAAGTGAAGCAGAAGTCCTTCAGTCACCGGCTTGGAGCCAGGCTTCAGCTTTTTGCGCAAGCCTGGGAAGAGAGAGGTGCGGACAAATGGTCCTTGGACATCTTAAAGAAGGGTTACCGGATCCCGTTCCTGAAACCACCCCCGCTGTCTACGACACCCAGGGACATGTCTCCTTCTTATCGGGGAGAAAAGCAACAAGTGCTTTACGATCTGTTAGAATCAGATGATCGTGAAACACGCCGTAGAACAGGTCTCCGACCTGAATTCCCCGGATTTTACAAACAGACTGTTCCTGGTGCCAAAGCAGTCGGGGGAATGGCGACCGGTACTCGATGTCAGCAACCTGAACCTCTTTGTCATCAAGCAGAGGTTCAAGATGGAGACACCTCAGTCAGTGATGGGAGCCTTAAGACGGGGGATTTGGATGGCTTCACTAGATCTCCAGGACGCGTATTTCCACGTCCCCATCCACCCCCAGTCCAGGAAATACCTGCGGTTTGTCCTGAAAGGAAAAGTGTTTTCAATTCAGGGCTCTCTGCTTTGGACTCAGCACTGCTCCCATGGTATTCACCCTACTGATGAAGAACATTGCGAGGTGGCTTCATCTTTCCAAAGTCAGGATCTCTCCTCTACCTGGACGACTGGCTCGTACGAGCCTCCTCGAAAGACTGGTGTCTGGAGGACCTTCACACGACCTTGTTGTTAACGAAGTCCCTGGGGCTTCTGGTGAACCTCGAAAAGTCACATCTGACCCCTTCTCAGTCCTTAGTCTATCTGGGGATTCAGATGGACTCAGTGGCTTTTCGGGCTTTTCCGTCCCAGGGGCGACAACTAGATTGCCTAAGCAAAGTGTCAACCTTTCTGGGGAAGGAATCATGCTCGGTGAGGAATGGATGAGTCTGCTGGGGACCATTTCCTCACTGGAGAAGTTTGTTTCCCTAGGGAGGTTGCACCTCAGACCTCTTCAATTCTTCCTTGCGGACAATTGGAAGCACCAAAACACTTTGGATTCGATTCTGGTGTTATCAGAAGAGGTAAAGGACATCTAAGATGGTGGACCGACCCTTTGAAGCTCGCAGAGGGTCTTTCCCTCAAGCTTCAGAACCCCGACCTAGTGTTGTTTTCCGACGCGTCTTCCGCGGGGTGGGGAGCAACACTGGGGGGGGAGGAAGTGTCAGGCACCTGGAGAGGGGAACAGGTGTCCTGGCACATAAACCTCAAGGAGCTGGCAGCAGTTCATCTGGCGCTCCAGTTCTTTCAGAACGAAGTCTCCGGCAATGTGGTGCAGATCAACTCGGACAACACCACAGCCCTGGCATACCTCAAGAAACAGGGAGGAACCCACTCTCGATCCTGTTCTTCCTTGCAAAGGAAAGATCCTGTTATGGGCGAAGGCACACGACGTCTCTATCCTGACGAGATTCATATCAGGGGTAGAAAACGTCCGTGCAGATCTGCTCAGTCGACAAGGTCAACTTCTGCCGACGGAGTGGACCCTTCATCAGGAAGTATGCCAGAGGTTGTGGAAGTTATGGGGATGTCCTCTCGTAGACATCTTCGCAACTTCCAGGACAACGAGACTCCCGCTGTACTGCTCACCAGTTCTAGACCCAGGAGCAGTAGCAGTAGACGCCCTTCTTTGGGACTGGACGGGACTAGACGTATATGCCTTCCCCCGTTCAAGGTCCTAGGGGAAGTAATAAGGAAATTCGCGGCATCAGAGGGAACGAGGATGACTCTCATCGCCCCCTTCTGGCCAGCGACCGACTGGTTCACAGAGGTCATGTCTTTTCTAGTAGACTTTCCGAGGACTCTGCCTCCAAGGATAGATCTACTCAAACAGCCCCACTTCGAGAGTATCAACAAAAACCTCCCCGCTCTGAGTCTGACTGCGTTCAGACTATCCAGAAGTTGGCCAGAGCGAGGGGTTTTTCAAGACCTGTGGCGAAAGCAATCGCAACGGCAAGGAGACCTTCTTCTATTGCCGTATACCAATCCAAGTGGGCTGTTTTCCGGAGCTGGTGCAGGAAGAAAGGCATTTCCTCCACCTATACCTCTGTGAGCCAGGATCGCAGACTTCCTTCTCTACTTGAGGAATGAAGTTCGCTTAGCGGTGCCTACGATAAAAGGCTACAGAAGTGTGCTTTCTGTAGTCTTTAGGCATAGAGGACTGGACTTAGCCAATAACAGAGACCTTCATGATCTTCTGAAGTCTTTCGAGACTTCGAAGGTACCTCAACCAAGAGTTCCTTCTTGGAACTTAGACATTGTTCTAAAGTTTTTGATGTCCAGTAATTTTGAACCTCTCAACTTAGCTTCGCTTAGAAACCTTACAAGGAAGACACTTTTTCTAACTGCTCTGGCGACGGCGAAGAGAGTTAGTGAGATCCAGGCTATAAGCAAGCATGTTGGGTTAAGAGCTCTGATGCTGTTTGTTCTTTAAGCCCTATGTTCTTAGCAAAGAAACGAAAACCCGTCCAACCCTTGGCCCAAGACATTTGAAATCAAGGGTTTGATAGAGATCGTGGGTAATGAGCCAGAGAGAGTCCTGTGCCCTGTCAGGGCTCTCAAATTCTATTTAGACAGAACGAAGGACTGTAGAGGACCTTCGGGCAACTTGTGGTGCTCTGTTAAGAAGCCTGATCTTCCCATGTCAAAGAACGCGCTTCTTTCTTCTTGAGAGACACCATTAAGGAAGCTCATTCCCACATGTAGTGATAGTGACATGAAGCTTTTAAAAGTGAATGCCCACGAGGTGAGGGCTATTTCGACCTCGATAGCCTTTCACAGAAATATGGCACTCAGTGACATTTTGAGTGCCACATATTGGCGGAGCAACTCGGTGTTCGCTTCACACTACCTGCGGGAGGTGAAAGCGACATACGAACATTGCTCGTCGCTTGGACCATACGTCGCTGCAGACACTGTTTTGGGGGCAGGAGGTAGCACTCATCCTTTCCTTTAGTGGTTAGGTGAGCTTTTAATTGTGTGTGTTTTTTGGTTGTGGGGTTGACCGCCGAGGCGGATCTCCCTTCTTTAGTCTAGTTTAGTGGAATACCTTTGGTAGACTAGGCCAGGTGGTTTTTTACTTCGTTGCCCTCATTGTATGGTCAATGGTCTAGTCACATCGTGGTCACGCCCCCGTTGACAGATCATCTTGAGTGCACCAGCTATTATAGGTCTCTACCTCGCTGCAACTCTAGTAGCACAAGCAGACTTACGCGGCAGTAACCACGAAGTCAGCTATGCTAACAGGTAAGGAATCAAGATATCATTTATCTGCATATATATGTTTCCTAAAAATCTTCTATTCTGTCTACTCCCACCACCAAAGGTGGGATTCAGCTATATATATATCTGACAGGTAAGTTTCATGAACAAAATGATATTGTAATGATACAATTAAGTTTGTTCATACTTACCTGGCAGATATATAATCAAGTCAATACCCACCCACCTCCCCTCAGGAGACAGTGGAAATAAAAATTATGAATAGAAAATGGGAATGATTCCTGATACCCGCCTCCCAGCGGCGGAATGGGTACTAACCACCTGACTCCCACTACGTGTGTCGTAAGTTTTTTAATTTCTGTCGGACTTCGGAAAATACAGCTATATATATATCTGCCAGGTAAGTATGAACAAACTTAATTGTATCATTACAATATCATATTTATGTTACGAATTCGTTGCGACAGCAATGATTTTCTCGATTTTTTAAAATGTGTTTTTCATTAATCACTTTGACATTAATCATAATTTGCAAATTTGTTTTGTACTATTACCTACATTCTCCTTTTCTGTTTATTATGTGTGTGACGATATTCATTGTTGGATTTGTTTGCATGAGTCGCCATCATCTTCATCAATATTCTTGATTCCAGCTTTTTTATTATTATAATAATAATAATAATAATAATAATAATAATAATAATAATAATTATTATTATTATTTTTTTTTCTTTTTTGCTCTATCACAGTCCTCTAATTCGACTGGGTGGTTGTTTATAGTGTGGGGTTCCGGGTTGCATCCAGCCTCCTTAGGAGTCCATCACTTTCTTACAATGTGCACCGTTTTCTAGGATCACACTCTTCTGCATGAGCCCTGGAGCTACTTCAGCCTCTAGTTTTTCTAGATTCCTTTTCAGGGATCTTGGGATCGTGCCTAGTGCTCCTATGATTATGGGTACGATTTCCACTGGCATATCCCATATCCTTCTTATTTCTATTTTCAGATCTTGATACTTATCCATTTTTTTCCCTCTCTTTCTCTTCAACTCTGGTGTCCCATGGTATTATTATTATTATTAGTTATTATTATTATTATTATATTATTATTATTATTATTATTATTCTACATGCTCCGTGGCGTGTACACTGATGTGCATTGCTGTTTATAAAATACACATCACCATTTTTAGATATTTTTTTTTTTATTGCTCTCTTATGACTTGTGTGGAACAGTTGGTAGTTCCTGGGTTTTTCTTTTGAGAGACCAGGGTTCGATCCGATGTGAGCCAGGAATCTATGTGAAACACGTGCCCTGTTATAATTATACACAGATATTATGTGTGTGTTTACTACCATCTGTATGGAAATCAAGCGCAAACAAATTGCTTTCGCAGAAAAAAACATGTTTTGCGAATCCATGAAAACCAGTTATTGCAATTCACGAGCGGCCCCTTTTCGATTAGGGAACGCGCGGTTTTTGCCGGACCAGAATTAATGTTTATAGAAGCTGAAATCAAATAGCCAATACTGAAACCGCTGGAGTAAGAATATATGTAGCGGCAAAGCAAAATCCGAAAGGAATAACATTCTAGGTTGGAAATTGTATAAAAGAAAGTAACGTTGGCAAAGGGCCGAGTGCAACCTTCTCATATATTTTCCCGGCAATTTTCATGCAACTAACCGTGGACACTATTTACACTTTGCGTTCTTAAAAAATAAACTTGAAAGTACAAGTTGCTCGGTGTTTTTCCCCTGTGTCTCGTATTCCTTCGTTATGAGTGTTTAGTGTTTAGGAAGACTGAGCCTCAACGCACACACGAAGGTGGAATTTCCACACAGATTCAGTGTCGCGACTTCTCGTGTATTTGTTCCGAAACGCAGACAAATGTCGAAGTCTACGTGATTTTACACACCACCTGTTGTAGTAACAGGTGTATTCACAGGTGTCCAGGGCAAAGACGGGACCTTGACTGCAAATTGGAAAGGCTGATATTGGCAAAGATAGTTTTCGGTGAATGCAGTAGAGAGAATTCGAATAGATGTGAGTTTGCTTTTATTTCCAGCGTCAGTTTCAGGCTGATATAAATACAACTGTAACAATAGTGAAGTATTTATTATTATTATTATATTATTATTATTATTATTATTATTATTATTATTATTATTATTATTATTATTATTATTCATAACATGAACCCGTTTTCATACGGAACTAGCCAACCACACCAACTTCTACAGAATATGGTGTTCATAAGAAATGATTAAGAAGAGGTAATGGAGAATACGGAAAGAAGAGATCACTCATTAAAAGATAAAAATAAGTTAACAAATTAATTAATAAATAGATAAAAATGGCAGTGATTTGATCTGCATAGGTTAGTTCATATATCAGTCAATACTCACCTTGGAGTGATAGTGCAGTCGTTGTGCCTCACGTGGTGCACTGTACTCATTACTAAAGGCTCTTTGGACCGTGCCTTCGTCCCCTATCTGCAACCCCTTTCATTCCTTTTACTGTACCTCCGTTCACATTCTCTTTCTTCCATCTGACTTCCCACCCTCCCTAACAATTGTCTCATAACGCATCTGAGAGGTTTTTCCTCCTGTTACACTGTCAAACCTTCTACTCTCAGTTTCCCATTTAGCGTTGAATGACCTCATGGGTCCCAGAGATTGGCCTTTGCATAAATTCTCTATTCCAATCCCAAATCTCTGCTTGAATAGATGGCCAATGCAGTACACGACTGTGGAAAATAATCCAGGTTACTGTGAACAGAAAGAGCTACTACGCCCCTGAGGACAGTCGAAGAAGCCTCAAGGAACCCCGAAATGATCTTGAGCCTCAATTGAGATCAATCGGCCAATTGGACTTTGCAAGTTTGCAATGACCAATTACAGTTGGGGAACAAGTGGAGGTGATTCGGATAGTTGCCGCAACGGTTACCCTCTCTCTCTCTCACTCGAAAGAGAGTTCTGGAAACTACGTTCAACTTATTTCTTGTACTTATGAGAGAGAGAGAGAGAGAGAGATTATTGATCTTTTCAAACGGTGATCATGTTCTGTCTCTCTCTCTCAGAGACACTGTCGGTCTTTTCAAAAGTTGGTAATGCTCTCTCTCTCTCTCTCTCTCTCTCTCTCTCTCTCTCTCTCTCTCTCTCTCTCTCTCTCTCTCTCTCATTGATGATTCGTTTTACCAGAACAAGGCATCGTTATATATATAAAACAAAAAGAGAGATAGAGAGAGCACGAAATGACTCCCACAAATGCTATAACTTACGGCCTTTTGTGTCACATGAATTTCTATTTGAAAAGTCATCGTCTGCGACTGTTGGTTTACCGCGGAAGTGTCACAGTTCGCAATGAAATATTTAGGCCTCTACATCGTTAATTTTCTCCAGAGAGAGGCTCTCTCTCTCTCTCTCTCTCTCTCTCTCTCTCTCTCTCTCTCTCTCTCTCTCTCTCATCTGAAGATTGAGAATTTCCCTTGTAGTGATACTGATGTGTTAAAATCATTTTTGGAACACTCTCTCTCTCTCTCTCTCTCTCTCTCTCTCTCTCTCTCTCTCTCTCATCTGAAAGTTGAGAATTTGCCTTGTATTGATAGTGGTGTGTTGAATTCGTTTTTGGAACACCCTCTCTCTCTCTCTCTCTCTCTCTCTCTCTCTCTCTCTCTCTCTCTCTCTCTCTCTCATCTGAAGATTGAGAATTTCCCTTGTAGTGATACTGATGTGTTGAATCGTTTTTGGAACACCTCTCTCTCTCTCTCTCTCTCTCTCTCTCTCTCTCTCTCTCTCTAGGTTGAGAATTTGCCTTGTATTGATGTGTTGAAATCGTTTTTTGGAACACCTCTCTCTCTCTCTCTCTCTCTCTCGTAGTAGCCATCTTGCTTGGTGAGACGTTCCCGTGCACAATCTGATTAATCAACAGATATCACAAGTTTAACATACGTCTAGAATTTGAGAAATATCTAGAAGTGTTCGTGAACTATTGGTGATAAGATTAGTGTGAAAATAGTAGGATAAAGCGTCTTCTAAGTTAGTTTATCAAGTGAAATACTGAAAATAGAAACAAGATGGCAGGTAAGTTCCAAACTGCGGGGAAAATTGGCGAAATTTAGCTTGCTTGGCAGATTCGCAATACAATGAGGTAGCAGGAAGGGAACTGGCATTTCTCATCTATGAGATCAGCAACAGTCCTAACCAAAAAGATACAAAAGCATTCATAGATATATTAGAAGGATATAATCCTTCAAACTGGAACAAATCAACTGAAAACATCTTGAAAATAATTGAAGAAGTTCCAAATAAAATCCAAGTGGCCAAGAGACTCATAAAGAAAATATACATAAACCAACATATTCCGACAAAGAAAATGAATAAGGTGAACCTTGTGAATATCCTAATTGATGCATTAGGAAAAATATTGCCAAAAGCATGCAAACTGTGTAAGATGTGGTATAGCATAGTAATCCACAGAACCTGATCAGAAAATATTCTGCATGCAACATTCTGACGCATCTGCAATGCTGAAGTAATGCACGATATGAGAAAAGATACAAGAAAAAATATTTTGTTCAACATGTCTATCATGGATAGACAATGTTATTAAATCAAGATTGAATGTACAAATAGTTGAGGATGAAGAAGAAGAGGAAGAGGAAGAAGAGGAAGAGAAGACGGAAGAGAAGTAAACAAAACTGAAATGACAGAAAAAAATAAGGAAAACAAAGAACAAGATAAAAGTATGGATGCAGAAATACTCATTGATACTACATATGAGGCAATCAAGCAGCATACCTACGAAGAAATAAATTACGATATGACAACACAAAAGAAAATCCCGAAGAGGCTCTACCCAGATCTACACAATGACGGGCAAAGGGAAAGAGGATAGACAAAAAAGACAAAGTCTGCAACCTTTTGAAAAGAGGGGAATTGCAGATTTGGAGAAAGATGTTTACTACAAACATCCTAAGGTAAGCACAACTATGAAATATATGGTAAAATGAGGATTATTGCAGAGATCTGCATCCAAAAATATGCAAAAACCTAAAAGAAGGAAAAGGATGTAAGTTCAACAAAAAATGTAAATATATGCACCCTGTAGCCATGAATCATAATCAATAAATAATCAATCAAGTAATAAAATCCAAAATAAAGAAACAAATAAAGAGAGGAATAAAGAATATCAGGGTAAAAGAAAAAAGCAAGCCATCAACGTAAAACACCATACAAACAAACATCCCATAAAAGTCTGTCATCTGCAACGCTTTTGTATCCTCTCGAAAGTTGCAAATTCGCTTCATTCATTCACCTTCGACTTTCACATTTCACATCCACAACGGAGATTATGCATCATACATACACACACAACACGCCCACTCGTGTAATTTAAACCAGGGTTAAAAAAAAACCATGGAAATTGGGTTATATGTTTTCGCTTTCACTGAATGATAGAAAAATCACCAGCATTTAATGAAGTTCATTTTTGCCTAATTGCTCTATTTTTGCGCCGTCGCTGAAGCTGGTTTATTGGGCGTTGGTAATATTATATCAATTAGATATCCAGATCCAGTTCATTCATCAATATTTTTCAGTGTCATAATGCAGTCTGTTCTTGCTATGTAAATAATACACTGATATATTTGTTGTTTCCTCGGCAGAGACGATTTTTTGAGTTCTTGGCAGAAAGTTTTTGTTTTTATTTCTAGACGGACAAAAAGTTTTTGTTTATTTCTGGACAGAAAGTTTTTTTTTTATTCTGGGTAGAAAGGTTTTTTTTTCTTGGCAGAAAGTATTTGTTTATATATTAACAAAAATATTTTGTTTATTTCTTGGCAGAAGGCGACAAAAGCATGTTTTACAATCAAAATTCTCCTCGAATATTAATCTGCCAGTTTGCTTTTGAATTTGGCTTCATTCAGTAAACAAATGTTTCTGCTTGAATCTTCCTGACTCGTCTGCAATTCTGGTGAATTCCAGCAGCTGAATATCCTGAATTTCGCCTGCTATATTTCCGGAATATTAGCTACAGAATCTCCGGAATTAAAGCTGCCGAATCTCCGGAATTTAAGCTGCTGAATCTCCTGAAATTCTACTGTTGAATCTCCCTAATCCCAGCTGTTGAATCTCCAGAATTTCTAATGTTGAATCGGAATTTCAGCTGCCATCTCCCGAATTCGTCTGCTGAATATCAGGCTGCAGAGCTGTAAACATACTGCGCATTTCCATATTCATGGTTCCTAAAGCAAAGGCCTGCATTCTCTCTCTCTCTCTCTCTCTCTCTCTCTCTCTCAGCATTAAGCTATGAAACGTCCTGGAAATTATGGCATCCATAAATTCTAGTTGTCGCAGTGCTACATCTGTGCTACACTATGTACCGGCCTGGGATTCTATTGCCGTCACCTCTGTGGATGGCAGACAGACTGGGAGACAGAGAGGAGAACACTTTCCTACTTGGCTCTACTAAGAATTCCCCGAAGCAAGGATTTTTACCCTTTTTTCCCTTTTTTTTAAATGCTGGCGAAATGAAGCGTTTTCTGCCTCTTAATTGAATCGGATTATTGCGAAAAACAAAACAGCGACTTTAATCCAGGTATCAAGGGACGGCTCTCATTTCGGCCCCGAGGGATGAGTTGTGGGGGGGGGGGGGGTGGGGG
>NC_087211.1:9326059-9336059 GCF_015104395.2 Macrobrachium nipponense | reverse complement strand
CAATAATATACATTATTAACATAAAAAGGAATTCAAAAGGTAATTAAAATTTACAAGTTAAAACAATAAAAAGTAAAAGAGTATAAAAAGCCTACATAAACGAAAACAAAAAGAGACTACCAAAAACACCAACCATCTATAAGCAGGAGAGAAGAGGGAATGACATACAATGACGTCCAAGGCCAGACGACAACTATGCCAGATACAAAGTTCCTGAGGAAGTATTACTATTGAGAGAGGGAACCAGTCTTTTAATATATAACGATTCTAAAGTTGTTAAGTGATCTGGGTCCCTTACATAACCAATTATTGAAAAGTGTTGTTTCAGGACTTCGGTTTTACATAATGCGGCATGATTTCTAATATTAGAAAATTCTGGCTGCTTAATTCTTTGGCCAGTGCGAAAGCTAAAACCCAAATGGCTGCAATATCTGACCTGCAGTAACCTCCGTGTCGATCCAACGTAAGAGCCCGGACATCCAGGGCATGTGAATTTATAAACCACATGGATCGCATGAAGGACTGCAGGCGATCTTTGAAATTAAAAAAAGATCCTATTGTACATGGGTTGTTAGAGATCAGTTTTACGTTAAGACAGGGGATTTCCTATTTCCTTCAATTATTCTTGTGAGATTTAAAGAGAATTTGGAGTCAGACATATACGGGATTGAGGCATGAATAATTTTTTTTTTGGGACTCAAAGTTGACTGTTGGAGGTTGTAAGAACTTTGTTAATAACTTATTGGTGATTTTATGAACTATATCTTGTGGATAGGAGTTTATCTTGAAAAAGTTGAATAAAAAGACTATTTCTTTGTGAAATATTTGCCAAGTTGAAGAATATATAGAGCTCTATGGACCAAGGTGTAGATGGTATTAAGTTTGAAAGAATATTGACAGGAGCTATAGTAGTTATTGGCTAAGCCCGTATATGTCCGCTTCTATAAACAGAAGTAGTGAACTCAGAATTATGTCTCGTTACATTAATATCTAAAAATGGAAGACTACCTTCGCTCTCTACCTCCATGGTAAATTGAATGTTTGGATGAAGTTGATTAATATAATCCAAAAATAAAGAACATTGCCAAGAGTGCTGGAACAAGACAAAAGTGTCATCAACATATCTGCGATAAAAGGACGGTTTAAAATTATGATTACACTCGTTTAAAAATTTCATTTCAAGGTCAGACATAAAAAAGTTAGCAAAAATGGGGCCCAGAGGCGACCCCATGGCAACTCCATCGACCTGCGAATAGAGTTGCTTATTAAAAATGAACATTGAATCTTGCACTGCAAGTTCAAGTAGTTGTTTAAAGATTGATCTGTTAAAACCATGAAAAAACTGTATCTTCGCTAATAAAAACCTTATCTAGAATAATATTGATCGTTTCATTAAGTGGGACATTAGTGAAAAGAGACTCTACATCAAAACTTACCATGTAATAGTCTCCATCTTGGTTGGTAATTTGCTGTTGGAACTCGTAACCATTTTTTAAAGAAAATTCATTGTTACTATATTCAGAAAGTAAACCGGCTAAAAATTTGGAGATAGAGAACGAAGGACTATTATAGGCAGCCATAATGGGTCTAAGAGGTATATTAGGCTTGTGAATTTTGGGTTGGCCATACAAAATACTGAAAGAAGAGCCAGTCACAAATAGTTGTTGATATGTGGTCATCTTAATAATATTTTCACTTTTAATTTTTTTCTTAATAATCTATTGATTTTATCTTCCCTTTTGTATATGTCGAGAAAAGTGGGTTCACATGAGCTTTAAATTTGGTGGTATCAGACAAGATATTTTCCATTTTTTCCACATAATCGTTCTTATTCAAAATAACAACACCTTTGCCTTTATCGGGCTTACAAATTACAATGTCCTCGCGTTTTTTCAAGTTTAAGAGTATACTCAGATCAGTTTTTCTGAAAAAGGGAGTCCAGTTAGTTTTTAAATTGCCATAAGTTTTGTGGACTAAAATTTGAGATTTTCTGTTGGAGATTACCAATATTTTAGAAACATCAAGTTTTATAAGTCTTTGGAACATGACCTCAAATGGTAAAAAGAATCTGGCATAGTTGGGTCTAAAAGATGGCAGACAAAAATCCAAACCAAAAGATAGTAAAAATTCCTCTCTCTTCGATAAAATGTAATCAGATAGTTAAAAATGCAGTGGTTTCTGAGTTGGAAATCAGGAATAACAACACCAAGACTTAAAAGTTTTCTTTGATGTCTTAAAAAGACATCCGAAATAAAATCATTAATAAATTTGTAAAACATTCTTTGGTACAAGAGTCGATCTTAAAAGAGATAAGTCGTTATACAATAGGTGTTTTAATTGTTCAGTGTAACAGTCAATTTCTTGATGGCAACAGTCTTAACGTTAATTTCCTTCATCAGTAGAGTTCTGAGCGATTCCTTATAAAACTCAGTGTTGTAAAGAGAAGATTTGTATAATTTGAATCGGACAAATTTGGGGACGACATCATTCAATTGGCAATATTGAAGAAAATCCAGATCGCATTTGGCTTTTTCCAATCTTAGTGTTGCCTTTTCCAGTTTTCGTGAAGTCGATATAGTAACGGCTGGATAGCGGGTGCTTCAGTAGTGGGAGAAGTGACTAATTCCTCGTAGTCGGAGACGGAAAGCAAATAAAAGGACGAAGAAAAGTTGTCGTATCATCTTCGGATGGATATGATATTCCAGTCAGCAAGATATATAGACTTCAGGAGGGTCCATGATACACATGTTGTTTAAAAAGGCCATGTTTATTAACAGCAAAGAAACGTTTCGCACTACTCAGTGCATCATCAGTCTGTCAAAGGTAAAAGACAATAAAATACATTATTAACATAAAAAGGAATTCAAAAGGTAATTAAAATTTACAAAGTTAAAACAATAAAAGTAAAAGAGTATAAAAAGTACATAAAACAGAAAACAAAAAGAGACTACCAAAAACACCAACCATCTATAAGCAGGAGAGAAGAGGGAATGACATACAATGACGTCCAAGGCCAGACGACAACTATGCCAGATACAAAGTTCCTGAGGAAGTATTACTATTGAGAGAGGGAACAGGTCTTTTAATATATAACGATTCTAAAGTTGTTAAGTGATCTGGGTCCCTTACATAACCAATTATTGAAAAGTGTTGTTTCAGGACTTTCGGTTTTACATAATGCGGCATGATTTCTAATATTAGAAATTCTGGCTGCTTAATTCTTGGCCAGTGCGAAAGCTAAAACCCAAATGGCTGCAATATCTGACCTGCAGTAACCTCCGTGTCGATCCAACGTAAGAGCCCGGACATCCAGGGCATGTGATTTATAAACCACATTGGATCGCATGAAGGACTGCAGGCGATCTTTGAAATTAAAAAAAGATCCTATTGTACATGGGTTGTTAGAGATCAGTTTTACGTTAAGACAGGGGATTTCCTGTTCAATTATTCTTGTGAGATTTAAAGAGAATTTGGAGTCAGACATATACGGGATTGAGGCATAGAATAATTTTTTTGGGACATCAAAGTTGACTGGTTGGAGGTTGTAAGAACTTTGTTAATAACTTATTGGTGATTTTATGAACTATATCTTGTGGATAGGAGTTTATCTTGAAAAAGTTGAATAAAAAGACTTTCTTTGTGAAATATTTGCCAAGTTGAAGAATATTTTAGAGCTCTATGGACCAAGGTGTAGATGGTATTAAGTTTGAAAGAATATTGACAGGAGCTATAGTAGTTATTGGCTAAGCCCGTATATGTCCGCTTTCTATAAACAGAAGTAGTGAACTCAGAATTATGTCTCGTTACATTAATATCTAAAAATGGAAGACTACCTTCGCTCTCTACCTCCATGGTAAATTGAATGTTTGGATGAAGTTGATTAATATAATCCAAAAATAAAGAACATTGCCAAGAGTGCTGGAACAAGACAAAAGTGTCATCAACATATCTGCGATAAAAGGACGGTTTAAAATTATGATTTACACTCGTTTAAAAATTTCGTTTCAAGGTCAGACATAAAAAAGTTAGCAAAAATGGGGCCCAGAGGCGACCCCATGGCAACTCCATCGACCTGCGAATAGAGTTGCTTATTAAAATGAACATTGAATCTTGCACTGCAAGTTCAAGTAGTTGTTTAAAGATTGATCTGTTAAAACCATGAAAAACTGTATCTTCTTCGCTAATAAAAACCTTATCTAGAATGATATTGATCGTTTCATTAAGTGGGACATTAGTGAAAAGAGACTCTACATCAAAACTTACCATGTAATAGTCTCCATCTTGGTTGGTAATTTGCTGTTGGAACTCGTAACCATTTTTTAAAGAAAATTCATTGTTACTATATTCAGAAATAAAAAAAGTAAACCGGCTAAAAATTTGGAGATAGAGAACGAAGGACTATTATAGGCAGCCATAATGGGTCTAAGAGGTATATTAGGCTTGTGAATTTTGTTGGCCATCAAAATACTGAAAGAAGAGCCAGTCAAATAGTTGTTGATATGTGGTCTCATTAATAATATTTTCACTTTTAATTTTTTCTTAATAATCTATTGATTTTATCTTCCCTTTTGTATATGTCGAGAAAAGTGGGTTCACCATGAGCTTTAAATTTTGGTGGTATCAGACAAGATATTTCCCATTTTTTCCACATAATCGTTCTTATTCAAAATAACAACACCTTTGCCTTTATCGGGCTTACAAATTACAATGTCCTCGCGTTTTTTCAAGTTTAAGAGTATACTCAGATCAGTTTTTCTGAAAAAGGGAGTCCAGTTAGTTTTTAAATTGCCATAAGTTTTGTGGACTAAATTTGAGATTTTCTGTTGGAGATTACCAATATTTTTAGAAACATCAAGTTTTATAAGTCTTTGGAACATGACCTCAAATGGTAAAAAGAATCTGGCATAGTTGGGTCTAAAAGATGGCAGACAAAAATCCAAACCAAAAGATAGTAAAAATTCCTCTCTCTTCGATAAAATGTAATCAGATAAGTTAAAAATGCAGTGGTTTTCTGAGTTGGAAATCAGGAATAACAACACCAAGACTTAAAAGTTTTCTTTGATGTCTTAAAAAGACATCCGAAATAAAATCATTAATAAATTTGTAAAACATTCTTTGGTACAAGAGGCGATCTAAAAGAGATAAGTCGTTATACAATAGGTGTTTTTAATTGTTCAGCTGTAACAGTCAATTTCTTGGATGGCAACAGTCTTAACGTTAATTTCCTTCATCAGTAGAGTTCTGAGCGATTCCTTATAAAACTCAGTGTTGTAAAGAGAAGATTTGTATAATTTGAATCGGACAAATTTGGGGACGACATCATTCAATTGGCAATATTGAAGAAAATCCAGATCGCATTTGGCTTTTTCCAATCTTAGTGTTGCCTTTTCCAGTTTTCGTGAAGTCGATATAGTAACGGCTGGATAGCCAGAATTTTCTAATATTAGAAATCATGCCGCATTATGTAAAAACCGAAGTCCTGAAACAACACCTTTTCAATAATTGGTTATGTAAGGGACCCAGATCACTTAACAACTTAGAATCGTTATATATTAAAAGACTGGTTCCCTCTCTCAATAGTAATACTTCCTCAGGAACTTTGTATCTGGCATAGTTGTCGTCTGGCCTTGGACGTCATTGTATGTCATTCCCTCTTCTCTCCTGCTTATAGATGGTTGGTGTTTTTGGTAGTCTCTTTTTGTTTTCTGTTTTATGTACTTTTTATACTCTTCTACTTTTTATTGTTTTAACTTTTAAATTTTAATTACCTTTTGAATTCCTTTTTATGTTAATAATGTATTTTATTGTCTTTTACCTTTGACAGACTGATGATGCACTGAGTAGTGCCGAAACGTTTCTTGCTGTTAATAAACATGGCCTTTTTAAACAACATGTGTATCATGGACCCTCCTGAAGTCTATATATCTTGCTGACTGGAATATCATATCCATCCGAAGATGATACGACAACTTTTCTTCGTCCTTTTATTTGCTTTCCGTCTCCGACTACGAGGAATTCGTCACTTCTCCCAACTACTGAAGCACCGCTATCCAGCCGTTACTATATCGACTTCACGAAAACTGGAAAAGGCAACACTAAGATTGGAAAAAGCCAAATGCGATCTGGATTTTCTTCAATATTGCCAATTGAATGATGTCGTCCCCAAATTTGTCCGATTCAAATTATACAAATCTTCTCTTTACAACACTGAGTTTATAAGGAATCGCTCAGAACTCTACTGATGAAGGAAATTAACGTTAAGACTGTTTGCCATCAAGAAATTGACTGTTACAGCTGAACAATTAAAACACCTATTGTATAACGACTTATCTCTTTTAGATCGCCTCTTGTACCAAAGAATGTTTTACAAATTTATTAATGATTTTATTTCGGATGTCTTTTTCTTTTAAGACATCAAAGAAAACTTTTAAGTCTTGGTGTTGTTATTCCTGATTTCCAACTCAGAAACCACTGCATTTTTAACTTATCTGATTACATTTTATCGAAGAGAGAGGAATTTTTACTATCTTTTGGTTTGGATTTTTGTCTGCCATCTTTTAGACCCAACTATGCCAGATTCTTTTTACCATTTGAGGTCATGTTCAAAGACTTATAAAAACTTGATGTTTCTAAAAATATTGGTAATCTCCAACAGAAAATCTCAAATTTAGTCCACAAAACTTATGGCAATTTAAAAACTAACTGGACTCCCTTTTTCAGAAAAACTGATCTGAGTATACTCTTAAACTTGAAAAAAACGCGAGGACATTGTAATTTGTAAGCCCGATAAAGGCAAAGGTGTTGTTATTTTGAATAAGAACGATTATGTGGAAAAAATGGAAAATATCTTGTCTGATACCACCAAATTTAAAGCTCATGGTGAACCCACTTTTCTCGACATATACAAAAGGGAAGATAAAATCAATAGATTATTAAGAAAAATTAAAAGTGAAAATATTATTAATGAGACCACATATCAACAACTATTTGTGACTGGCTCTTCTTTCAGTATTTTGTATGGCCAACCCAAAATTCACAAGCCTAATATACCTCTTAGACCCATTATGGCTGCCTATAATAGTCCTTCGTTCTCTATCTCCAAATTTTTAGCCGGTTTACTTTCTGAATATAGTAACAATGAATTTTCTTTAAAAAATGGTTACGAGTTCCAACAGCAAATTACCAACCAAGATGGAGACTATTACATGGTAAGTTTGATGTAGAGTCTCTTTTCACTAATGTCCCACTTAATGAAACGATCAATATTATTCTAGATAAGGTTTTTATTAGCGAAGATACAGTTTTTCATGGTTTTAACAGATCAATCTTTAAACAACTACTTGAACTTGCAGTGCAAGATTCAATGTTCATTTTTAATAAGCAACTCTATTCGCAGGTCGATGGAGTTGCCATGGGGTCGCCTCTGGGCCCCATTTTTGCTAACTTTTTATGTCTGACTTGAAATGAAATTTTTAAACGAGTGTAATCATAATTTTAAACCGTCCTTTTATCGCAGATATGTTGATGACACTTTTGTCTTGTTCCAGCACTCTTGGCAATGTTCTTTATTTTTGGATTATATAATCAACTTCATTCCAAACTTCAATTTACCATGGAGGTAGAGAGCGAAGGTAGTATCCATTTTTAGATATTAATGTAACGAGACATAATTCTGAGTTCACTACTTGTTTATAGAAAGCGGACATATACGGGCTTAGCCAATAACTACTATAGCTCCTGTCAATATTCTTTCAAACTTAATACCATCTACACCTTGGTCCATAGAGCTCTAAAATATTCTTCAACTTGGCAAATATTTCACAAAGAAATAGTCTTTTGTTTTTATTCAATTTCTTTTTCAAGATAAAACTCCTATCCACAAGATATAGTTCATAAAATCACCAATAAGTTATTAACAAAGTTCTTACAACCTCCAACAGTCAACTTGATGTCCCAAAAAAATTATTCTATGCCTCAATCCCGTATATGTCTGACTCCAAATTCTCTTTAAATCTCACAAGAATAATTGAACAGGAAATCCCCTGTCTTAACGTAAAACTGATCTCTAACAACCCATGTACAATAGGATCTTTTTTAATTTCAAAGATCGCCTGCGTCCTTCATGCGATCCAATGTGGTTTATAAATTCACATGCCCTGGATGTCGGGCTCTTACGTTGGATCGACACGGAGGTTACTGCAGGTCAGATATTGCAGCCATTTGGGTTTTAGCTTTCGCACTGGCCAAAGAATTAAGCAGCCAGAATTTCTAATATTAGAAATCATGCCGCATATGTAAAACCGAAGTCCTGAAACACACTTTTCAATAATTGGTTATGTAAGGGACCCAGATCACTTAACAACTTTAGAATCGTATATATTAAAAGACTGGTTCCCTCTCTAATAGTAATACTTCCTCAGGAACTTTGTATCTGGCATAGTTGTCGTCTGGCCTTGGACGTCATTGTATGTCATTCCTCTTCTCTCCTGCTTATAGATGGTTGGTGTTTTTGGTAGTCTCTTTTTGTTTTCTGTTTTATGTACTTTTTTATACTCTTTTACTTTTTATTGTTTTAACTTTTAAATTTTAATTACCTTTTGAATTCCTTTTTATGTTAATAATGTATTTTATTGTCTTTTACCTTTGACAGACTGATGATGCACTGAGTAGTGCGAAACGTTTCTTTGCTGTTAATAAACATGGCCTTTTTAAACAACATGTGTATCATGGACCCTCCTGAAGTCTATATATCTTGCTGACTGGAATATCATATCCATCCGAAGATGATACGACAACTTTTCTTCGTCCTTTTATTTGCTTTCCGTCTCCGACTACGAGGAATTCGTCACTTCTCCCAACTACTGAAGCACCGCTATCCAGCCGTTACTATATCGACTTCACGAAAACTGGAAAAGGCAACACTAAGATTGGAAATAGCCAAATGCGATCTGGATTTTCTTTCAATATTGCCAATTGAATGATGTCGTCCCCAAATTTGTCCGATTCAAATTATACAAATCTTCTCTTTACAACACTGAGTTTTATAAGGAATCGCTCAGAACTCTACTGATGAAGGAAATTAACGTTAAGACTGTTGCATCAAGAAATTGACTGTTACAGCTGAACAATTAAAACACCATTGTATAACGACTTATCTCTTTTAGATCGCCTCTTGTACCAAAGAATGTTTTACAAATTATTAATGATTTATTTCGGATGTCTTTTTAAGACATCAAAGAAACTTTTAAGTCTTGGTGTTGTTATTCCTGATTTCCAACTCAGAAACCACTGCATTTTTAACTTATCTGATTACATTTTATCGAAGAGAGAGGAATTTTTTTTTTTACTATCTTTTGGTTTGGATTTTTGTCTGCCATCTTTTAGACCCAACTATGCCAGATTCTTTTTACCATTTGAGGTCATGTTCCAAAGACTTATAAAACTTGATGTTTCTAAAATATTGGTAATCTCCCAAACACGAAAATCTCAAATTTAGTCCACAAAACTTATGGCAATTTAAAAACTAACTGGACTCCCTTTTTCAGAAAAACTGATCTGAGTATACTCTTAAACTTGAAAAAACGCGAGGACATTGTAATTTGTAAGCCCGATAAAGGCAAAGGTGTTGTTATTTTGAATAAGAACGATTATGTGGAAAAAATGGAAAAATATCTTGTCTGATACCACCAAATTTAAAGCTCATGGTGAACCCATCTTTCTCGACATATACAAAAAGGGAAGATAAAATCAATAGATTATTAAGAAAAATTAAAAGTGAAAATATTATTAATGAGACCACATATCAACAACTATTTGTGACTGGCTCTTCTTTCAGTATTTTGTATGGCCAACCCAAAATTCACAAGCCTAATATACCTCTTAGACCCATTATGGCTGCCTATAATAGTCCTTCGTTCTCTATCTCCAATTTTTAGCCGGTTTACTTCTGAATATAGTAACAATGAATTTTCTTTAAAAAATGGTTACGAGTTCCAACAGC
>NC_087211.1:9309669-9317169 GCF_015104395.2 Macrobrachium nipponense | reverse complement strand
AAATATTCATATATATATATATATATATATATATATATATATATATATATATATATATATATATATATATATATATATGTATATGTATGTATATATATATATATACATCATTATAATAATTAAACTAATTTTTTGAATAAAATTCAACGAAGCAGATTCCTCTATGGTCACCGAAGCCCCAATACTCGAAAGAAACTTTCCACTTCATTCTTATCGCCAACCAATTCTATCTCATCAGCGAGAGTATGAACGTTTACTTACCTTCTGCTCTCCAGTTTTGTTCGAAAGACAGCAAGAAAACGAAAGAAGACTTTCTAGGCATTGCAATCGAGAGAGAGGAAAATGAAAGAAGAAGAACGGGATTTTATCCAATTGGCGGAAGCTTCTTCCCTTAGGCCGATGATTCAGCTCATTCCAGCCGGCTGCTTCTGCTAATGGCTTTTGCCATTGCTGATTCTAATGTATGCTAACGCCGAGCGCTGGTTTAACAATCGCCAAGCCTTTGTTGTGCGTTAAAAGAAACGGACGGCAATAGAGATCTATTTCCATTGCATGAGCATTCTTCATTTTCATGCCAAACAGGCCAGCGAAGGGAAGTAGTTGCTCATGTTTACGAAATTCCTCCGTCAAAAGTTTTACTACCTTCAGTCATTCGTTGGAGAGAAATTCTCAGAATTGAGCTTCTAGATGCTCATTTAGAAATTATTTTCTCTCCACATTCAGCAGATGTTCAGAATCACCCCATCCCCCAGATCTGCTTTCTCGTCTAACAAGTTTCTCCATTTGCAAGTAGTATACGGAGATCTATTTTTTCAATATACTTTTTGTCTGCACACTTTCAGATGCAACTTGTGAGAGCTGCAACGTCCTTTTCGTAATTCAAAAATAATTCCTTCTTTCAGTCAGTGGCCATTTATAGTAGCACAAAGGCGTTCTGTTTGGGCAATTTCTCGTTTCCCTCTTAATGTTTGAACATAACTGAACCATCTCAAAGGAATCTAATCGGCCTTTACATATCAAACTCCCTTTCACAAAATGTTACATAACGGTCCTCTTTATGACCTACAAGAAGGTATAATCTCGAGTTTCACTGATGTCATTTCAGCCGTTTTTAAATGTTTATAGTAGTTTCATTATCTCTAGAGGGTAGCAGTGCCATTAGTGTGCCTTACGCGGTGCACTGTAGGTATTACTTGAGGTATTTTGCAGAGTCCCTTCGGCCCCTAGCTGCAACCCCTTTCATTCCTTTTACTGTACCTCCAGTCATGTTCTCTTTCTTCCATCTTACCTTCCACCATCTCCTAACAGTTGTTTCATAGTGCAACTGCTTTGGGGTTGTCTTTCTGTTACATCTTTTAAACCTTCTTTACTCTCTTAGTTTTCCCTTCAACACTTGACATTTGGCCTCAATTCTGCATTCTGTCTCTCGCGTGAGAGGTACCACACGAATTGAAAGACTGTCTCTCTGTGTCTTGAGAAAGTCTACGGAAAATAAAAAGAAGTCTGGAGAGAACTTCCCGAGATAAAATGAATAGGCTCTTCCTCTTGGGGATCGCCAAAGAGGAATTTCTTCATAAAGGCAATCATCTGGGCGGGTGAGGGGGAGATTGAAATAGATCTCTAGGTGCTGAGAGGGAGCCCGCATTGTATTTCTTCTTCTACTTCTTCTTCTTCTTCTTTTATCAGCTTCCGTTCGAAATCCCTTCGAAACGGAAGCTTGGTTGCTGGAATGGGAATCCTATAACACCTAGGCCTAGGGCCAAGCGCCTGGGATCTATATGATGAGGCCATTCGACACTGAAAGGGCAATTTGAAATAAAGGAGGGTTGCAAGGCGCAACAGTATCGAGATGTTTCCCTGAACAAAGCAGGACACCATATCTCAAAACCTGATTATAGACTTTCTTGAAAATAATCTCTATGTCTCCCACAGCCGCATGAACACAGCGATACCAACCTAACCTAATCTAACCTAAAGGGCACAGCAAAAAAAAAAAAAAAAAACAGAAACCGGGGCTGCTGCATACATTTCTAGAATTTGCTCCCCGGACTGGTGACGGTAAGTTTGAAATCTAGAGTTCATTGCCCATTGACTCTCGTTTTGATAGTCTATGGAGAGGAATGCAACGCCAAGATGATCGAGTTTTCGTATGCGAACAATCATTGCACATTGCTCATGTAGCAATGCATCCATCATAAATTATCTGTTTATTTATTTTAATTTTTTCTTTCTTTTTATCTTTTCCCCGACTCATTCTGCTCTTCAAAAATCATCTTTTCATTCTAAGCTTCTTTCTGAGTTTCTAATATACGTGTGTATATATATATATATATATATCTATATATATATATATATATATATATATATATATATATATATATATATATATATATATATATATATATATATATATATCTATATATATATTAATATATATATATATATATATATATATATATATATATATATATATATATATATATATATATATATATATATATATATATATATATATATATATATATATATATATATATATATATACAGAGAGAGAGAGAGAGAGAGAGAGACCTTACCTTACAGACCTTACAGTTCGTTCGGGTTGCCCCAGGTCCCTCAGTGTGAGGCACTTCTAATGTCTACCAGAGAGTTGCTAGTACATCTTACGGTACATTTTGCATCTTCCAATCTTGGATGATCTGGGATGCAGCTTAGATATTTGTCGAGCTTATTCTTAAACACATCTACGCTCACTCTTGATATATTCCTCAGATGAGCAGGCAGCGCATTGAATAGACGCTGCATTATCGATGCTGGTGCGTAGTGGATTAATGTCCTGTGTGCTTTCCTATTTTTCCTGGTATAATAGGGTTAGTGACGATTCACCGCGGCCGATTCGCCGCGGCCGATTCGCCGCCGACAGTTAGCCACCGCCAGTTTGCCACTAGCTTTTGGCCACTTGGGTCACCAGAGACTATTCGCCACCAGAGACAATTCGTCACCAGAAATATAAATACAGTGTGTATTGGGTTTTTTCCCACTACAACTTATAATTTTTTCTAGTCAATTTTATCTTTACTACTACAAGGTGCAAATAAATAAGAAACAAAAAAAAGATGTTAAAAAAAACATGTTAAAAAAACAAACAAAAACATTTTATTGGTTTAGGAAAAATTTTTTAAAAATCATTCAAGATATTCCAACATTGTAATAAGTTTTATTGGTTAACACCAAAAAATAATTCTAAAAATTATCAAAAGTAAACAAAAATAAAGAAATAAAAACTTTAGTTCATTTGATAGTAATGGGCTATTTCTCTAAGAACTTGGATGCTTGGATCACTCTTGGATGATTTGCCAAAAACGTACATATATAAAGCCATCGTGCTGAAACTTGTCTTTTCTACGTTTGCTAAGAATGTCTGTTTCCATTTTGAAGATTTGAGGGAGACTTGGAAAAAATATTAGGTAAAGAAATAATTTGGATTTTTTTGTTTCTAAACACTTGAGCAAAACGACCTTTTCTGAAAAAGTGTATTCATTACATTTAACAATCAAACAACATAAATCAAAACACTGAAAACAAACGACCTATTTGCGGCGGCGAATAGTCCTCGGTGAGGAATAGGCGGCGGCAAAACGTCCTCGAGGCGAACTGGCGGTGACTAATTGTCCGCGGCGAATCGCCCGCGTCGAATGGTCCCATCCCCAGTTTTGGGCACTATTAATCTACTTCTGCTTGCTCTTTCTGATATTTTTAGTTCCATGATGTTTTCTGCTATTCCTTCTATGTTTCCATGTCTGAAATTATCATGTAGCGTTCTCTTCTCCTTTCTAGACTATATAATTTTAAGGATTGTAGTCTTTCCCAGTAGTCAAGGTCCTTAACTTCTTCTATTCTAGCTGTAAAGGACCTTTGTACACTCTCTATTTGTGCAATATCCTTTTGATAGTGTGGGTACCATATCATATTGCAATATTCAGTGGACTACGAACATATGTTTTATAAAGCATAATCATGTGTTCAGCTTTTCTTGTTTTGAAGTGCCGTAACAACATTCCCATTTTGCTTTACATTTGCCAAAAGAATTGCTATTTGATCATTGCATAACATGTTCCTCTTCATCATCACACCAAGGTCTTTAACTGCTTCCTTATTTGTAATTGTCTCATTATTAGGTCCCCTATATGTATATAGCTTTCCTTCTCTGTCTCCATAATTTATTGATTCAAATTTATCAGAGTTAAATACCTTCCTATTTACCTCTGCCCAATCATATACTTTGTTAAGGTCTCTTTGTAGAGCGTTCCTATCTTCATCACAAGTAATTTCTCTACTTATTCTTGTGTCATCAGCGAAACTACTCACTACCGAATCCTTAACATTACTGTCTATGTCTTCAATCATAATAACAAACAGTATTGCAGCTAACACCGTACCTTGTGGCACAACCGATATTACCTTGGCTTCATCCGATTTCTCATCGTTTGCAATAACTATCTGTTTTCTGTGTGTAAAAATTCTTTTAACCATCTTCTTACTTTATCTACAATATTGTGTTTTCTAATTTTCTTCGCTAATATATTGGTCTACCATGTCAAAAAGCTTTTGCAAAGTCTAGATAACCACATCTGTTTCATTTCCGCTTTTCATATTTTTGAATATGTTCTCACGGTGACATAACAGTTGGGTTTGTGTACTTTTTCCGGGTATGAAACCATGTTTGTCCTATATTAAACAAATTATTTTTTATTAAATGTTTCATAATATTTTTCTTCATTACCCTTTCATACACTTTCATAATATGTGATGTTAGACTCACAGGCCTATAATTACTTGCCTCTAGTCTTGATCTACTTTGAAAGTAGGGGTGGATATATGCTAATTTGTGCTCATCATAAGTCTTGACTGTATCTACACTTTGTTTTATTAATATGCATGTGGCTTTTGCGATAGAATGAACTACTTTCTTTAACAAAATAGCAGGAACTCCATCAGGCCCTGCAGCAGCTCCATTTTTAATTTCATTAATTGCCTGCACAATATCCAGCTTCATTAATTTCTATGCCTGCTAAATATTCACTATTTTCGTCCCTTACTTCTATATCATTATCTTCATTATCTATTCTAGGGGTGAATTCTCTCTTATATCGTTCTGCCCAGTATGTTGCAAATTTCCTTTTTTTCATTCGTTAATCGCCCTTCAATTCTTAGAGGCCTATTTCTATTCTTCTTTTATTCATCTTTTTCGCGTATGAGTATAATAGTTTGGGGTTTTGCTTGATATTTATTAGGGTTTTTTCTTCCAAGTCCCGTTTTTCATTTTCTTTGGATTGGTATAATCTTTTGTTCTGCATTTTCTATCTTACTTTTTAGTTCTATAACTTTCCATGCATTTTTTCTTTCTTTTGCAAGACTTTTTTTCCACTTTCTGATTTTCTGGAACAAGATCCTTCTGTCTCTTGGTATGCATGACTGATGTTTACTTTTCTTCTTCGGTATATATTTATCCACTAGTTTTCTCTAATATTTTATATATACTCTCCGTAGTTTACCCTTATGTCATCACTTACGAAATGTTATCCCAATCTTTGCTTAACCCTCTTACGCCGATTGGACGTATTAAACGTCGAGTCAAAATCTCTCCCGTATGCCAATTGGACGTATCATACGTCGGCTCAAAAAAGTTTTTTTAAAAATTCGCGGAAAAATACTTATAGGCCTACCAGCCAAAAACTTTTGAATCACGCGCCTTGGGGGATGCTGGGAGTTCACGGATCAAGGTGTTGTTTTGTTTACAATCGCTACGCAGCGCGCAAGCGCGAATTTCTTTCTTATCACACTAAAAAGTATCAGTGACACATCTCGGAAATTATTTTGTCACTTTGACATAATTTTTGCACCATTTTAAATTATCCTTTAAATGAAGTATTATATATGAAAATGTGCGCAATTTAATGTAAAATACAACTAAAAATTACTCATGATTGTAGCTTTTATCAGTTTTGAAATAGTTTCATATAAATAACGATAAGGGCAAAAATTTCAACCTTTGGTCAACTTTGACTCTACCGAAATGGTCGAGAAACGCAATTGTAAGCTAAAATTCTTATATTATAGTAATATTCAATCATTTGCCTTCATTTTTGCAACAAATTGGACGTCGTCTAGCACAATATTTCGATTTATGGTGAATTTATGAAAAAACTTTTTCCTTACGTTCGTGCGATAACTCTTCCGATAAATTTTTTCGTGCGATTGTCCTAATGTTTGCACCCTTTTAAATTTGCCGTTACATAAAGTTTTATATATGGAAATGTACGCAATTTCATGCACAATACAACAAAAAACAACCCATGGTTGTAGCTTTTATCAGTTTCGAAATATTTTCATATAAATAACGTTAAGTGCAAAAATTTCAACTTTCAGTCAACTTTGACTCTACCGAAATGGTCGAAAAACGCAATTGTAAGCTAAACCTCTTATATTCTAGTAATATTCAATCATTTACCTTCATTTTGCAACGACTTGGAAGTCCCTAGCACAATATTTCGATTTATGGTGAATTTATGAAAAATAAAAAAAAACATTTTCCTTACGTCGCGCGGTAACTCTTCCAAAAAAATCTGAATTTTTGTTTGTGCGATTGTCGAAATGTTTGCACCATTTAAAATTAGCTGTTACATAAAGTTTTATATATGAAAATGTGCGCCATTTCATGTAGAATACAACTAAAAATGATTGAAGGTTGTAGCTTTTCTCTTTTTTTCGAAATATTTGCATATAAATCACGATAAATAGAAAAAAAAATCATTTTCTGTCAAATTTGACTCTACCGAAATAGTTGAAAAACGCAATTGTAAGCTAAAACTATCACGCCTAGTAATATTACGTAATTTTTCTTCATTTTGAAACAAATTTGAAGTCTCTAGAACAATATTGTGATTTATGGTGAATTTTTGAAAAATATATTTACCTTCACTCCGCGCGCCGATTCGCGGCCGCAAGTCTCCGAAATACGTACATCGCATTATCCTAATATTTGCTCCTTTTCATATTAGCCGTTTTATAGAGTTTCATATATCAAAATGTGTGCAAATTCATGAAGAATACAATACAAAGTAAGTGAAGGTTGTAGCTTTTTTCATCTCCGAAATATGTGCATATAAAAATATATATATAAAAAATTTCGACATTCGGTCAAATTTAACTCGTCCGAAATGGTCAAAATCTGCAATTCTAATCTAAAACTCTTACAGTATCGTAATATTAAATCATTTGTCCTAATTTTGAAAACAAATTGGAAGTCTCTAGAACAATACGGCGGACCTCCCAGAAGCCATTTTTTATTCAGAATCCGAATCGAATTAGAGCCGACGAAACGGTATTTATGCTCCCTGACGATCGGGTTCGGGTAGTGTTCCGCAGTCTTGTAACTCCTCCCTCCCTTTCCCCTTCCCATCCCACCCCCCCCCCTTTCCCAAAGTATTCAGAGGGGTC
>NC_087211.1:9293207-9298207 GCF_015104395.2 Macrobrachium nipponense | reverse complement strand
TCCAAAGCCACATGTCAGTAGAAAAAAAACACCACTCCAGGAATAGAGAATAATCACCTCTATTTCGGCAAATACAAAATATTTACCTCTATTTCCACAATAACTCCATGTGGAACAAAACAAGGCTCCAAAAAATATATCTCCAAAAAATGTGCACTCAAGGCATCTAACTCACTCACTCACAAATATTGCCCCATAATCTCCAAATATGTGTCTCCATTTGCAACAAAGATGGCTGCAAAATAATTGAACTAAACATAGCTCATACCACATTGGCAAATATCAAAAATGGCCAAAAATATATCTCCCATATATTATATCTCAAATATAACTCCAAAATAATATATACCTCCAATTATCTCTCCAAAATAATATATCTCAATTATAACTCAATTATAACTCCAATTCTCCAGAGAATAACTCAATGTTATAGTAAAAACTATAAAAACTCACTCCATTTAGCATAACTGCTAAAAAAGGGCAAAAACTCGGCAAATAAAACTGTCTAGAAAGTTCTAGAAAAAACCACCAATGTGCCACAAGTCATTATAACAGAACTCCAAATTCACAGTGTCTAAGCAAAGACTTCCCCATATGCACTACGACATAAGCCACTAGAAAACTTAACCAAGTTTCCTATCTCTCACAAAGTTGTCACAAATACAACTAATGTATTGTGCAAGAAAACTCACAATTTCTGGAACACAAATATCCAGAGAAAAAAATGTAGTGCCATTACGTATGCATTCAAAACATGCAAGAAATTCTCCCATATTACTCTATAGCATCAAATAGCTAAAACACGAACACGTTCTCTTAAATGACTCTAAGTCATGAACTGAGATAATATTCACACTAACTGGAGAGAAAAAACAAATTCAAATTCACCCATGGTAAAAAAAAACTTGTGTCAGCGATGGCTAACTTCCAAAAAAGGAGAAAAGAAAAATCAACGGCACCATTAACTATCTCCCGTAACTCACCAGATGTCAAGCAATTATCTGCTGAACTCATAAAAAAAAGAAGAAAAAAAAAAAACTAAAACAATGTGTTGTTAGTTCTTCCCATAATCACAAAAGATTTCACCTCCCTTGACAGCATTAAAACACCCACGTATTAGTACATAAAAAATCAGTATCAGAAAGTATCATTATCACAAAATCACCAAAAAAATTGCTATCATCAAAATCATCAGTATCAGTACAAAAATTAACACCAAAGTTAATGCTTGTCCATTCTCCAAAAATTCAGCACAAAATTCAGCAAAACTCACACAATTCACCATGATTCAGCCAGATTCATCAAGATTCAGCAAAACTCATCCCCGTGAATCACTGAAATATTCTCCAAAGTTACAAAACTGAACAAATAATTAACACAAGACTTCTCCCATTAATTCATCGTAATAATTCTCCTTGAATAATTATCTGTAATAATTATTGAATAATCTCCCATGAAATATCTCAAATCTCTCGTAAAACAATTCTCCCGTAATGATAATTATACTTAGCAAACCTCCCGTGACACATCTCAAGTATAATAATTATTAATAATAACAATAATAATAACTCTCCAAAGCAATAATTCTCTTGTAAGGGTGAAATTCAAATAGCATACAACAGTATTGCTGAATCCTATGACATACAATTTCTCCAGCATGCAACACCATGACATAACACCATTGCCACACAACACAGATACAACACCAATCATCGGCATTTCAAAGTAATTTCTCCAACACAATAAAAAAAAATAATCTGTGTATCCCCCTTATATTTGTGTCTTTCAAGGCACAAAGAAACATATAACACATCCCGTGCATGTTAACTACTTTTCCCCTCATTTTCGGAAAAGAAAAATCTCTTTATTTCCTTTTCTCTTCATCCAAGGGAGAAAAAAAAATATCTTTTCTAAAAAAAAAAAGACTCTACGGGCATTTCACTTCATCAACTAATCAATCAGCTGACATCTTAGCATCCAATGTCAAGGCCAAATCCATCCCCAACACTAAGAAAAAAAAAAGGAAAAGGGGAATTCACCCACACTGAGACAAAAAAAATTTCTCCCCCCCTGAGAACAACCCCTCAGTCAAGCGGCAGAACAGCCCGAGGCATACCAGTAGTATCCCCCATCTCCCCTTGAATAGTGTCTGAGGACCCCTACCCAAGGTATACACAAGTGCCCATCCCCTGCACTATCTCACGAGTGAGGCTAGTGGTACCCATGCAACTACCCTCCCAAGGGATGCCCGTACACCCTCGCAATGCAAGGCGCCTCTCTGCAGAAATGTGCTGAGCCCTTAAAATTGTGGCCGCTCTGTGTCACTAAGCCAAATATGCTTTATATTAGCACAGTTCCCATGCATAGAAAAATACACTCCTATGTTTTAAACAAAGACGAATGCATACGTCTATTACAAACACGTGCAAATAAAGAAAACACTTCACTATGGGGCAAAGACAAGAAAAATTGTTGACCTCTTGAACCAATCCCATAACCCTGAAATATTTAAACAAAAACCCACTCCTTTTTGATAAACAATAGTTCTTTAACACTCACCACTCCATAATGGGAAAAAAGAACTCGAAATTCTTCGTAAAAACGCGGTAGTGATATAACAACGACCGCCGCACAGGTATCTCGGAACACTCGTCATTGCACAAGCAAAAGTCACACTGGGTGCGCTCACTGCTTCAGGCTGACTCCCTGGGAAAAATGCTGAGTCCCATAAAAATCCTTCCCTCCCTTTAGCACAGTTAATCAGACAGACATTTTCTCATTTTTTCCACTAAGTAACTGAAAACTAACAGTTTAACGATTTTCCACAATCCCACAAAGCTTTGTCGTTCGAAAACTATCGCTAAGTCACGGCCCCTTTTTATTTTTCTAACTGGCCACTCATATCTCTTCATTGGCGTTCCTAGGCATAGAAAAGCAAGAAAACTTTCTATATCCCTTTTTAACCGCTGCCACCACTATTACGTGGGAAAAACCCTCATGTATTTCATTAGGTAAGCGTGGACACGAAACGGAAGGCAGACCCCCACACCCACTACACAGACAGGCTCTCTCTCTCTCTCCCGGCAATCACCCCACATCTCTCTCTCTCTCTCTCTCTCTCTCTCCACCTCTTTCTCTCCATTCTAACAGGTAATGAAAATGAGAGAGTTGCATCATAACATAACGTTTATTTACAATAACTAAATCAATTAACTAAGTAATCCAGTCTTACAGACTAACTTAAAACAACTCATTGTCAAGTCACCCAAAAGGTCACACCTTTCCCTGGGAACTCTGTCCCACCGAAATCCAGAACCATCCATTCCCAACCGGAATATCACTCACTGATAAATAAAAACACTTTGGCATCTGCCATCATGGCTTCGCCTTCCTCCCCGAATGTCTGTGCAAGTCTTCTTCCCATAAACTTGGCATTATGAATAGAAGAGGCGCACACGCACATACGAATGCACACTTCGACAACGCCTCGCGGTTCTAGCTGCATCTAGTTTCACAAAGGCACTTTGGGAAGAGTTCATAAACTGTCGTACATTGACTTCCTGAACTAAGCATTTTTATCTCACGCCATCCCCTAGAAACTCATTCATCAGCTACCCTCAGGTCGTTATCTCTGCACTGTCCTCCACATTCCACAGGTTACAGAGAATGCACGAACAATATATTATTAATCAAAACCCTATGTCTTACATATATATATATATATATATATATATATATATATATATATATATATATATATATATATATATGTATGTATGTATAAAAATATATATTAGTATATATATGTACACAATAGGCAAAAATAATTGCAAAATGTACACATTTGGCAATTATCCACATTTTGCGTAACATATATATATATGTGTGTGTATATATCTATATATATATATGATATATATATTATATATATATATATATACTATATAATAATATAATATATTATATATTATATAATTATATTATATATCTGGTATATATATATATATATATATATATATATATATATATATTTAATGTAAATATATAGATATCTATATATATATATATATATATATATATATATATTTTATATAGTATATATGTATATATATATATCTATATATATATATATATATATATATATATATATATATATATATCTTTATATTATATATATATATATATATATATATATATAGTATATATATATATATATATATACTATATATATATATATATATATATATATATATATATATATATATATATATATATATATAATATATCATATATACTATACATATAATATATATATATATATATATAATATATATATATATATATATATATATATATATATATATGATATCATATATACTATACATATATATATATATATATATATATATATATATATATATATATATATATATATATATATATACATATATATATATCTATATATATATATATATATATATATATATATATATATATATATATATATATATATATATATATAAATATATACACATTGCACATGTACATTTACATAAATACACATACACACACATATATATAAACTATAATATATAAAGTACCAAACGGACTTCCAATTACATAGAATTAGTAGCCATTTCTTTTTCGGCCAAACAGTCTCCCACAGATTCCCAACGAAGCCCAAAACAACAATTAGATTAAGAGATGTCCATTGGGCCTCTCTGGAAGGAGTCGTTTCGTCCCACTTCTCACGCCATTCGGATGCAAAAGTCGCCCCATATTGTATATATATATATATATATATATATATATATATATATATATATATATATATATATATATATATATATGTAGTATAATGTATGTCTGTATGAATACACAACCACACACTTATTAGACATCAGAATATTCGGAGGGCGTGCTTCGTAGGGAACTTACTACTAATGCTTATGAACAGGTAATTATGGAGGGGAAATCATCAGCGCAGGTATAGTGATATT
>NC_087211.1:9275707-9283207 GCF_015104395.2 Macrobrachium nipponense | reverse complement strand
ATGGATTTTATGAAATTCAGGCTGTCAAAGCAAGCACTGGAGAACTCTTTCTTTCGGCCGTTCGGTGCTTGAGACGACGAATAGGAGTTGGAGAGGTTGGACAGCAAGATAAAGAGATTCAGAAAATAGTTGAGATGAAGGACGATGAGCTAAAGGTGGAGCTGCTTCCAATAAGCAGTAATAGTGAGAGGTGCTGGACAGCAAGAATGGAGGTAAAGTAAAATACTAAAAAGTGGGATCATTTACTATGCATTTCTTGGCCGTGTCCAATTGATTTTCGCTGATAAAATCCTACCAAAACATCGGATATGGGTCACATTTTGGAAATAGGTATTTGAAGCCACAGCCTAGTTGGCAAAAATATGCAATAATGTCTAATGTGAATAATAAAGGCACTTACCAGGGTAAATCTAAGAAACTGAAAGGGTAACTTAGCTAAATTTAGACGCACCCAGAGAGAGACTATGTAGACGTCATTACTAAAGGCCCTCCCACTCATTGATACTCTACTGTAGTATGACGTAGTTACTAGACACTCCAGTCGTATAGCCACTTTATGAATGAAGACACACAAACAGCTACCCTATACACTTCTTCTCTCTCTCTCTCTCTCTCTTCTCTCTATATATATATATATATATATATATATATATATATATTATATATATATATATATATATATATATATATCCTTTAAGCATAACTACATTGTAGTGCAATATGATACTCATAATTCATAGTCTAAGCACTTGGGCTATAACATAAATTTTATAATCCATTAATCCAACTATTCTGCTGAACTACATTAAAACTGAAATGTGAAATAAACTTATACAAAGATTAAAATATAAAACTTTGTAAAAGCATATGTTGTTGTTTGTTTAAGATTAAGACAGAACTTGTTCGAATCTGAGTCTTGCTAATTGAGCAGACCATAAGTAAAGAAGTTTCGTTACAAATACAGAAATCAATATTTCTAAATGAGTAAAGGGGAAAAAAAAGAAAATAGAGAACACACAACCAAAATAATTTTTATTAATTTTCATCATCGTCATCATCCAGGTATAGGTCTTCTATATCCTCGTCATCGTTGTCTAAGTTTATAATGATAGGTCCAACAGGCTCTTGAATGTTGTCCATTGACCAATACCCATCCTCAAAGGCTCGAGATCGTTTCACTGCAGACCCCCAAACACTTTCAGTGGCCAAAAGCTTGGCTTCCTCCAGTCTTGCCTGCAAGTCTGCCCGGGTGAATCGCTGTAAAGATGAACGCACATGACGTTTCATACACTCCCATACTTGCTCAATGGCATTGAGCTCTGGGTGGGCAGGTGGCAGACGCACCACCTCGTGTTCCCACTCTCGAATTATGTTGTCCACGATGTACTGTGGTTTTGGCCTGTTCTGTTGACATATGAGCAACAGCTCAGGTCTTGTGGCACCGTCTGGGGTAGGGATTCGGCGACTCTGAAGCCAGGTAATAAGGTCTGCTTTCTTGGTGGCCGTGGTAGGACACCGACACTCGTCTAATAGCTGGCTGTGATAAAGTGCGTTGTCGAGCACCAACACTGATGGTTCAGGCAGCAATGGTAGAAGCTGCGTTGTTAACCAGCGTATGAACAGCTCGCCTGTCATTTCCCCGTGGTAATCGCCATTTGTACTCTTTGCAGGATAACAAAGGAAAGAGCCTTCAATAAATCAATTTGCTGTGCCAGCTGCTACCACCACGAAGCGCTCTCCCTCGCCAGGTGGTACCTGTCGGCTATGCGTGGCACTGGTAACAGGTTGTGCGGTGTCCACTCACTTTCTGTTGTGGCTCATTCTGGTGCTGAACCACGTCTCATCGACATATACTATCTCCCTTCCATCTTCTCGATGGTGCTTCAGAGCCCGGAGAGCCCCGATCCGTCGGCAAACCACATCAATGGACTCTTTTGCAAGATGCATCTTTCGTTGAGACGTTTTATATCTGAATCCCATATCTTGCAGGAGCCGCCACACCGCTATCTCGGAGGTTGTTTCAGGGATTATGGTGGCTGTCTTCAAATCTGTCATCAGGGTTCTAACAGTAAATACTTGCTTTGCAGCAAATATCTCGTGAACAAACCGACGAATGTCACCCACTGTAAAATTATCAAAGACTTGTGGTATAGGAAATACTTCAACAGCAGACTCATGTGAGATCACTGATCTGTTACGGTGAACAATCTTCCTCACAGAAAGCGACGTGATACCCATGAAATTTGTCACACGGTCGTAGGGCCTGTGTGGACAAAGACCAGTATTTAGCCAGTGAATAAAAATGCATTATATGTTATACTTTGTTTTCTCTACGCACACGTTCATGCAAAGAAATTGGAAATATTATAAGTCATAATAATCACATTAATATTCGTCACAGTTATTATCATTATTGTTGTTATTAATATAATCATCATTATTGTTATTATTCATACTTCGACATCAGGAAGAGTATGAGTAGAATATTTAGAGATATATAAATGCTTTACATATATGAACTTAGACATATATAGTACATACATGCACATACACATAATTTATAAATGAAGCTTTATATATAAATGTGTGTGTGTGTAAGTACAGTGTATATATATATATATATATTATATTATATAGATTATATATATATATATATATGTATATAATATATATATATATATATATATATATATATATATATAAATATATATATATATATATATATATATATATATATAAGGAGATCAGTAGAATAGGTAAATTGTTAAATATGGTTGATGAAGCTAGTCAGTGAGATAGTTTCTTATTGTGAAAATTTAGATATACATTAATATAAACAAAATATTTTTATATCTCATTTTTTTTCCAAACTCGTCATTCAAGTATGACCCCTATAAAATTTAATTTAGGCTTCCTGTCTGAATCATTTGGTGTTTGTGCATGATCTGTTATCCACTTACCTGTTGATATTAATCATGTGACGCATGCGGTTCTTTTCTTTATTGCATACTGCAAAAACACGCAGCACGAAAGCAGTCTTGCAGCCACGAGGACAATTTGCCAGGCCTGCCATAAGTGAAGCACCAGACAGCAGTCACGTATAACAGATTGGCTTTGATGTATGAATGCTCTGCTGTCCTCCTCCTGTTATCGGCGTGTTTACTATTGTGAATGGAAAGTTTACTGGGTACTACGTCTGATGTCATAGTTCACGTCACAAGTAGCCTCTCTCTGGGTGCGTCTAAATTTAGCTAAGTTACCCTTTCAATTTCTTATATTTACTCTAGTAAGTGCCTTCATTATTCACATTAGACATTACTGGATATTTTTGCCAATTAGGCTGTGACTTCAAATACCTATTTCCAAAATGTGACCCATATCCGATGTTTTGATAGGATTTTATCAACGAAAATCAATTGGACACGGCCCTGAAATGCATAGTAGTAATGCTTGCAGTGCACCAGGCGAGGTGCACTGACGACAATACCCCCATACGAGGTACCCCGGCCTAAGAATGCCCATAGGAATAAACAGTTTACTTGTGTTGAACATCACAAGAGAAGAGGAAGAGCAGCCTTATCATCCCTGGCCTTGCCTCAGGGCGTCTTAATCCGTCCCCTTCAGAAGTAATATTCTGGTGAATGCAATCTCCATAAATAGAGAGAGAGAGAGAGAGAGAGAGAGAGAGAGAGAGAAAAGCTGGTAAGTGTTCCTGAAGATAGATTGCAGAAAATTATGAAAATTATGACCTCCCAGACTGAGAGAGAGAGAGAGAGAGAGAGAGAGAGGTAAATTCCTGCTGATAGATCGGAGAAAATTATGACGTCCCGACAAACAGACACACACACACACACACACACACAGAATCACTTTACCATCATCAACATCATCCTCGTCTTCATCTTCGTGTTTCCTTTCGCGTTGTCTCTGAAACACCTTACCTCAGTTTCCAGCCTTCCAGTTCTAGGTATCTTTCCTCTTCTCTCTCTCTCTCTCTCTCTCTCTCTCTCTCTCTCTCTCTCTCTGGTGCTTACAGTGTTCACTCCTTATCTTCTTCTATTCTGAGTCCTCCCTCACGCGATGTGTTTTGTGTTTCTCTACTGGGTCATTATCGTTCGCTCTTCTTCAGCGTGATAAAGTTCCTTCAAGTTAGTATATGTTTGTGTATAATATATATATATATATATATATATATATATATATATATATATAGATATATATATATACTATATATATATATATATGAATAACTTGATCACGAAGTATATAAAACGTGATGCTATGTATAAATAAAGGATTTTTTTGACACGAAGGAAAAAAATGAAAAAGCTAGATAGCCGAGTACTTTCGGTCCTATTCGGACCCTTTACTGAGGCAAACTGATTTTACAAAGAACACCATAGTCAAAAGAAGGATTAATATACAAACTGACACTACCAGATTAGCCATAAGGGCGATTTTCACTCTAGAGCGAGGAGGAGTCGCCATAGGCTAGCCACACCTTGAAGGATACCCGCAGTAAACAAGTGATTCTTCCAGAACACAGTACATTTTGAAAACAACACGGGAGCAAATACAATTTAATATCATGAATTTTTACACAAATTTTCCCAACAAAAATTATTGTTAATGAAAAGACGAAAGAAAATATAAATATATGTATATCGAGCAAGAGAAAGAGGGAGAGAGAATATCGAACCAGAGAGAGAGAGAGAGGAGATAGGAGAGAGAGAGAGAGAGAGAGAGAGAGAGAGAAAGATAAATAACTATATAACATGTGGGACTAATTTATTAGTTGTTCATTTATTTTGAGGTCCTTCATAAAACTCTTACATATATGGGTCAAATGGTACATTCCCCAGACTAAGATTTAGGTTGTTTTTAGTATTGGATTTGTATAATTGCCGATTCCAGTAAATTTCTTGAAACATAATCATTAGATCTAGCAATTACCGAGGTATCACCCCAATTAATGCAATGAGATTTTTCACTCAGATGGATAAACAGTGCATTTGAAGTCTGGGCTGTTCTAACTGAATACATATGCTGTTTAATCCGAACACATAAATTTTTACTAGACTGACCAACGTAAAACGATGGGCAATCCTTACAAGGAATTTTGTCAATGATGTTGTTATTTGTTACGGGACTATTCTTAATTAGCATATCTTTAATGGTATTGTTATAAGAGAACACTACATTAACATTAAACGATTTAAATATTGATTTTATGGTTTCGAATCCACGAAAATGAGGTAAGCTAAGTACATTTTTAGGCATTTCTTTTTCATTAATAGCAACATTATAAAACTTTTTATGAGCTTTTTGATAACAAATCAATTAAATGAGGTGGGTAGCAGAGATCGTTTCCTATCTTTTTTATGTATTCTATTTCTTGGTCCAGATATTGTGGACTCGTGATACGCAAAGCGCGTAGGAACATAGAAGAAAAAAATTGAAATTTTAATATTAAGATGGTGGCCAGAATAAAAATGTACATATGTTAAATTATTTGTGGGTTTTCTATAAATACTGAATTTTCATTGGAAAGATTCTCTATGTATTAATACATCTAGGAAAGGAATGACATTGTTATTTTCAATTTCAACGGTGAATTTTATGGATGGCACTAAATTATTCAATTTAGACAGTAAATCATTTACATCGATACCACCAAGTAAGACTACTAAGATATCATCGACATATCGGTACCATTTTAAGGGGAAAAGTGTGATATTCGGGAGGTGTTGTCTCTCAAAAAATTCCATATGATTATGTTTCAAGAAATTTACTGGAATCGGCAATTATACAAATCACTAATAAAAACAACCTAAATCTTAGTCTGGGAATGTACCATTTGGACCCATATATTTGTAAGATGTTTATGAAGGACCTCAAAATAAATAAACAACTAATAAATTAGTCCCACATGTATATAGTTATTATTTCTTTCTCTCTCTCTCTCTCTCTCTCTCTCTCTCTCTCTCTCTCTCTGGTTCGATATTCTCTCTCTTTCTCTTGCTCGATATATATATATATACTATATATATATATATCATATATATAATATATATATATATATATATATATATATATATATTTATATTTTCCTTCGTCTTTCATTAATAATAATTTTTATTGGGAAAATTTGTGTAAAAATTTATGATATTAAATTGTATATGCTCCCGTGTTGTTTTCAAAATGTACTGTTTTCTGGAAGAATCACTTGTTTACTGCGGGTATCCTTCAAGGTGTGGCTAGCCTATGGCGACTCCTCTCTGTAGAGTGAAAATCGCCCTTATGGCTAATCTGGTAGTGTCAGTTTGTATATTAAGCCTTCTTTTGACTATGGTGTTCTTTGTAAAATCAGTTTGCCTCAGTAAAGGGTCCGAATAGGACCGAAAGTACTCGGCTATCTCGCTTTTTCATTTTTTTTCCATTTGTGGCAAAAAAAACTTTATATATATATATATATATATATATATATATATATATATATATATATATATATATATATATATATATATATATGATATATATATATATATATATATATATATATATATATATATATATATATATATATATATATATATATATATATATATATATATATATATATATATATATATATATATACTATATATATCTATCTATAATCTATATATATCTATATATATATCTATATATATATATATATATATATATATATATATATATATATATATATATATATATATAGATATATATATATATATATAGATATATATATATATATATATATATATATATAGATATATATATATATATATATAATATATATATCATATATCTATATATATATATATATATATATATATATATATATATATATATATATATATATATATGTATATATGATATATATATCTATATATTGATGTTTACGGATATATACATACCCACAGATAATATATATACATATAAACTTTTCTCAGACTAACGAAGTTTTCAAGTAATTAAGCAGCCCACCGATCGGGGTCCAATTCTCGTGGCGTACCGATACTAATTGACTCGTCCCAAATTGCTTTCCATTCGGTTGTAATTCGATGCAGCCAAAGTTGAAGTTGGTTAAGTATTGAGGCGTCGCCCTGATCAACATCCTATTAGGCGACTCTGCGGATATGGTGCCTAACTTTGGAAACTGGCTTTGAAACGCCCAGTTCAACAATTGGAGCTGTCGGGGCCATACCGCCCCCGTTCCCCTCCTCCTCCTCCTCCTCCTCCTCCTCCTCCTCCTCCTCCTCCTCCTCCTCCTCCTCCTCCTCCGTTTCGCTTCGAAGCATTCCATTTTGTCTGTCTGTGTGATTAAATTTGATGTATGGCATTGGTGGGTATATATGTATATATATGTATGTTTATGTCCGTAATCAGTTTGCTATGCAGCCCAGTTTATTCCGTGACTGGTGGTGCCCCTGTAATGAAAAATGACATGATTGCGATGCGTCTTTCATACCAGTC
>NC_087211.1:9235707-9270707 GCF_015104395.2 Macrobrachium nipponense | reverse complement strand
GTTAGGTTTCTTCAAATCTAATTCGTTTCCACTCGACATTGTTCAAAAAACCATCAACAAAATTCTTACGAAATTCTTGCAGCCACCAATAACTAATTTTAATGTCCCTAAAAGACTATTTTATGTCACAATCCCCTATATATCTGACTTGAAATTTACATCCAGCCTGAAACGAATCATTGAACATGAGATACCATGCCTTAAAGTCAAACTCATATCCTGCAATCCATGTACAATTGGTTCCTTTTTTAACTATAAAGATCGCCTTCAGCCTTTTATGCGATCCAACGTTATATATAAATTTACATGCCCTGGATGTCCGGGCTCTTACGTCGGATCAACTCGAGGGCTGTTAAGGGTCAGATATTGCTCTCACTTGGGCTTCAGCTTTCGCACTGGTCAGAGAATAAAACAACCCGAATTTTCCAACATCAGAAATCATTCTTTTAATTGCAAAATTGAAGTACAAAAAGAACAGTTTTCCATAATAGACCATGTAAAAAATCCTGACCATTTAACCACCCTTGAGTCTTTATATATCAAGAGGCTTGTTCCCTCTCTTAACAGTAACACGTCCTCAGCAACTCTGTACCTGGCATAGTTGAACTCGTTTCTTTTAACTTGTCTTAGTTCATTCCATCTTCTCTCTACAATGAACGGTTGGTGTTTGTTTAAGCAGTCTCTTTTAACCTGTTTATATCATTTTTACCTTGTATTTTATGTAATTTTAAGAAAACTTTTTAATTTATGTGAATTCTGTTTTTTGTTTTTTACACTTTTATTGTTTGTATTTATAAATGTGTCTTTTATCTTTCACAGACTGATGATGCACAGAGATTTTCATGTGCGAAACGTTTCTCAGAATAAATCTATGTTTTAATCATTGTATCATGGACATCCCCTGGAGGTTTGATAGGTGTATTCACTGACCTGAACCTCTATATAATATAATATATATATATTTATTATATTATTAATATTATATATGTATATTATATATATATATTTTTACTATATATATAATATAACTATTAATATATCATAATATTAATAATATTATATATACTATATATCTATACACTAATTATATACACGCATACATACATACATATTACGCAAGCGACTGTTATCCAAAATTGTAATAATGACTTTTTTGGGGGTTGGGGGGCATTTTTTTTTTTCAAATAGCCAAAAAAAGGGTAGAAACTCTGCCCTGGCATGATGACCTTAATAATCCCCCCCACAGGATGTAAACGGATCATAACGGGTTTAGGCTGAAAATTCTGCTAAAAACTGATTTTGCTATTTTTTAAAGCTACACATACCTAGCTCTGGGCTTCTGTAAGCACCAATAGATATCCTTCTTTGTAGTAATTTCCTGTATTCGTATATTCCATTTTCTTTCAAATTATATAAAAAATAGGCTTAAATTTATCAGCTACATTATTTATTGTCATTCGATGAATTTATATTTATTTGTTCGCTAATAACTGATCAATGCTTCCTTTGACTTCTTCAAATGAACGACTAATATTCTTTGAAGGATGTATTAAAGTCAGTAGGCCCCTGTGAGCTTGTCTGTATTTAAAGAAAGCTTTATCTTCTGAATTAATAATATAATAAAAAAAATATAATAATAATAAACAGCAATAAAAAAATAATAATGATAACATAATTACACAAAGGTTTGTATGTAATTGTAGCTAAAACCACGCCCACACATAAGTATGACCCCGGAGCATCAAATACCAGGACGCTTTCTCTTATACGAGTATATTTCATTCATATCTTCTGCTAATTACATAACGTGGACTACTTACGAACCCATAAAAGTAATTAGCTTCATGGAGAGAGATTAGAAAATAATAACTGATTATTATTAGTTTGTTTAAACACGAAATCCACAATTTTATTTCGTTATGAAGAATTGCTCAGAAATGAGGCTTTAGACGGAGTTAAATATTATATAATCCGTAATTTTACATTCTATGTGGGTTCAAATATTTATTTAAAATAAATATGAAATCCACATTTTATGAAGGTATGAGTGTTTTTTTTTTAATACTCTCTGTAAGGCTCTGAGTAAGGATATTTTTACATAAAATGTTAATTACTGTATGTGACATTTTAGCTGAAATTAATTAAGGATGCAAACAAATCTATTCGATTTGAATTCGTTTAATGAATATCTACTCTTGTCATGTTATCCTTACGGGTCAATATAAAGTTGTTTTTATATATTTTAGCATTCGGTTACTATTATTATTGTCATTATCCAGAAGAATGAAGAACCCTACTCTTATGGAACAAGAGCCCACCAAAGGAGCCACTGACCTGGTCAAATCAAGTTACCATAGCTATTGATGGTGTTTCATTAGAAAAAAAAAAATAACAGAAGGTAATGGGAAATACAGAACCAAAGAGATCACTTACTGAAAAAGAAGAAAATTAATTAATATATAATGAATAAAGAGATAAAAATGTAAGTAAACCATTAAGATACAGGAAGACGTTTATCAAGAGAATTACTTAACGTTTACTTTCTCCATACATGGAACTATTATAATTATCATTTCTATGTTGTAATAGATGAAACCTTGGCACTCAAAATAAGTTAGTTGAATTCCATAATAAAATCATTTTGTCTTTCTTTAGCGAACATAAAATATTAAAACTCTTATAGGTAGACTTTAAAAAATGCTGCTACATCAGTGGAGCAATGTGGCGATAATAAATCTTCACATCGCACCAAATACCTCTCAATAAACCGCGCTGCTGACTGTGAACTTGCAATATGAACGTCAGACTTCATTCATACAATCTCCTCCATTAAAGAACATGAGATCATCGTTAATCTGGACTTTCTGCCCCATGGGGACTAACGAATCGGGGTCTGAATAAATAGAACAGAAGCGCATCCTAATTAATTCACGAGGTCAGCTGAATTGGTAATGTGAAGGTAAAACTCAAGTAAGGTTTTGGGAGCGAATGCGTGATTGATCTAAAATAGATGATAATTGGTCGCGTTGGAATATTAGGTTTGTTAATAGCATTTGTTTTTTAATATATTTCTTTTCATGATTTGATATACTTTTTTTCGTGTTGGAGATCTTCCAGTTGTGGTACGTGGTCTGTCTGTTAAGCCACAAATGTTGTCTAATATCCAATACTCTTCACGTCACTCTGTTTTTTCCGTTGTTCCTAAACCATGCAGAGGTTGGAATCCCGCTGGTGCCTGGGTTTGGGATTTCCAACGATTAGAATGACCTACAATTGCTATGGCATTGGGTAAATGTAAAACATCCAAAAGTCAGTTGACTTTCCAGGTGTCTGGGTGACTAATCTGACATTTGAACTTTCCATTAAAAGCGACTCATAATTTTATCTTCAAAAGAAAAGTTGAATAGGAATTAGACGAAAGAAGATGATGACCTTCTTGTTGGAAAAGCATTTTCTTTTTTCCACTTTCAGTACCACAGAAATATGAATTGAAATGTGGACACTGAGCTCGATAAAAAAGAAAAAAGAAAAAAAAATGAGTACCGAGGAAACATAAATTAAATGTGGACACTGAGCTCGGTATAAAAGAAAAAAGAAAGAGAGAGAGAAGAAAAGAGTATAACGAGGAGTACAATTAAAACGTTACACGGTGCTGAATGCGAACTCGAGTAGTTTCCATTGTGTTGCAAAGAAAGAGGAAGTACTTCGTGGGGCATCAACGCGACGCAGTGCAGTGCAAACATGAGAGTGCAAAGGGACAGAAAGTGCTCGCTTATGCTGAGAGGATGTCGGAGTGACGACCGAAATGGCGATGTTGTGTTTGTGTTTGCATCCTGCTCATGTGGGGGGATGAACTTTGGAAGAGACGAGACACAGAAAGGTCTTTCAAACATTTCGTATTGTTATAAACAGCCTCTTCAAGACTCGTGTCTCATTTATGATCAAGCATTGGGTACCAAATTTGTGTGGGGTGCGGACGTGTTGGAGGTCTCTCGCGTTTCTTTACAGAAAAGAAGGGTTTTTCGCCCTTGGTGATTATACCTCTTATAGTAAGCAATGTGTTAATAGTGTCTCCACGTAATACCCGGCGTGTAAGCCGGAGAGTGTTGTGCAACGGCAGATATTCTAATATTCCCTCTGCTCCAATCAGTGCCTTAGAAATCTTTCAAATCACAGCTACTCGAGGCCTATTGGTCCTGTGAAATGAGTAAAAGAATGCAGTGTATGTGTTAGTGCTTGACCCCTCCCTTACCGCAAAAATGTCACCCGACCAACCTCCAACCGTTGCGCAAGTGACCCTGGCACCTACCGGTGCCTGTGCCCCACACACAAGTTCCGTACTCGCGAACAATTGTCTTTTTTATTTACAATACCAATCGAACCGTTCCGACGTCGAGTCCGCTATACAATCTGTCAGTGATGCCTTCTCCGATGAGGAAATCAACGTTGCATATACGAAATGCAAAGATCTGATACCAGAGAGCATTCTCAAGGAGCGATCCGCGAAGAACTTGCCTCTCACAAAAAAATATCGTATATCACTAATGGGCTAAGGACCTGCTCGGTGGAAATCTACGCAGATGACCCTTACAACCTGCCACCAAAGGGCCCTGCTGACCTAAGCCTACCTGCGGTGTACCACACGGCAGAAAATGCCTTCAAAACAGCAAAATCTCTCTCAGATATAATTGGAAAAAACTCAGAAAAAATTGAGGAGACAAATGATAAATTATCAAGAATCTGGGACGTGATCAAAGGAATACAGGAATCCCTAGACAGTCTTAAAACTGTGGAAACAAATAATCTCACACGGATCTGGGATGCGATCAAAGGAGTGCAGGGATCGATAGACAATCGCACTGATAGCCACCAGACTACTACGAATGCAGCATCCAGTTTTTCCTCGCCTCCCAGCAACACGGAAGTGCCCCGTTCCGAGGGGACTGTTGATCCCCCAACCCGCTTCTCCCTCCCCAGTACCTCCGGTGGAAGATATATCTCCGGTGATGATTACTAGCCCTCGTAATCCTCCCCACCCTATCTCTCCCCCCCAAAACCCCCCATCGTAGATGCAGATGAAACTGATCATGAGGGGTCTGGCGGCTGGCAGATACAAACAAGCAGAAAGAAGAGAACCTCCCGTTTGGCCGCCGGACCGGAGCCCAACATTCGTGTTTCACCTCGCCCGACACATGAGAAGAGATGTCACATAGTAATTCACAATCTGCGCTCATCGTGACGCTAGATGCCATAGTGGAGGAGAGTCAAGTTCTCACTGGCTCTGACCCAACTCATCTCCCACGAACACTCCATTGCAGGATTAAACATAAAGTGGCTTACAGGATTACCTGCCTATTTCAACACCTCGACGTTCTTAAAGGCGAGAATTTCGGTCCTAATATATTAGTTTCAAGATATAGACTAATCCGGGATCAGCCAGCCCCAGGGGAACTTACTGACACTCCAACCAGGGTCATTTCCACCGAAAGTGCCAGCCAACCGCCCACGGCGAGTGACTGCCCACTCCCCCTGGCTAACCCCCCATCCACCCAAATGATCAGCGCATTCATCTCCCATCTTCGTGAGTAGCCATGGATACATTAAACATAATCTCTTGGATATCTTTGGCCTCAAGCGGAACATTCCTCTCCTAAACATGTTCTGTAAAAATTTCAAAGGCATCATTGCATTGCAAGAAACGCTCCTCTGGCCACATGACCTTGCCATATGCGATTCAATTCATGAAGATTTCAGAACCTTCTCGACTTCATCGATGCAAGTTACAGACCAAATCCTAGCCGGTCGCCCGAAAGGAGGCCTTTCTTTCCTGTGGCTACAAATCGTTAGACAATACGATAAAGGTGATGACCTACAGGAGTGACAGATTGCTGGGGATTCAAGTGACAATAGGGAACTCTAAAATCCTAATTATCAGTGTTTAAATGCCATGGGAAAAATAACAATAATTTTGATCATTACTGCATGATCCTAGGGGAGTTACACAGTATTATTCATGATTCTCCAGCTGATCATATTTGTATAATAGGGGACCTTAATTCACACCCCACAAAACAATTTTATAATGAACTTACTCGCTTCTGTCAAAATCATGCTCTCCAAATTAGCGATGTTATGCTCCTCCCTTCCTCCTCTTATCCATATGTACATAATAGAGCGGACGCTATTACAACTTCCTGGTTGGACCACTGCATCACATCCCCACAACTTCATGATTCTATTATGACCTGCAATATTCGCTTATGACCTTGCAACGGGCACTACGATCACATCCCATTACAGGTGTCATTCAGTACCCATCCATCCTACCGTGAAAACCCCCTAACTGATCGCCCACCAGCGGTAAACTGGGATTTTAAAAACCAAGAGAAAACCAGATACGTTAGAGCGACCACGGAAACCAGGTTGCAGTCAATAGTTCAACCGGCAGACGCCTTACTTTGTACTAACACAAAATTGTAGAAACAATGACCACCACCACAAGAGGGATCTGAATGAATTCTATTCAAACATAATCTCCGCTTTGCTTGCTTCGGGCAGGACTGCCTACAGATTTCGTCAAGGTAATCTCGTAATATTCCTGGATGGAATGGACTTGGTTAAAGATCTGTATACATACTCACGAAGAAATGTTTTTACTGTGGAGGCAAAATGGTAGCCCCAGGGAAGGGCACACTGCATTGCTAATGAGACAGGCGACGAGCGCAGTTCAAACTTGCTCTTAAGCACTACAGGTTATATGAAAAACAACTAAGAGCCGATGCAATGTCTAGAAACTTAGAATCTGGTGATTATCCTCGTCTTTGGAAAGATATCCAGTCTTTAAATCCCAAAACTAAAAAGCTATCACAGAGAGTAGGGGAAGCAGTCGGAGACGAAGCTATTGCAAGTATGTGGGGTGATCACTTCAACAATATCCTGAATTGCATAAATGATCAAGATTCCCGAAGGGATGTAGATAACCTCCTTACTGACAACATTCAATTTCATTTTGCAGACCGTTTTACGCCAGGTAACATCAGCGATGCCATAAACAGCCTACCTAATAATAAATCGCCCGGCTATGATGGTCTTCCTGCAGAGGCCTTCAAACTCTGCCATCCGATAATTTACATTTTGCTAGCTGCCCTATTCAATGCGTGCATAATTCACCGGTTTCTTCCAGACTCCCTACTCTTAGTTCACTTGATACCATTAATGAAAAACAAGCTAAAGGATGCAGCTGACCCTGGCAACTACCGGCCGATTGCAATCACAACGATCCAACATCGAAGATACTTGAGTCTGTTCTTCTAGTGAGACTTCTCCCCTTTCTACACACCACTGACAACCAGTTCGGGTTTAAAGCAAACCACTCAACCGACACCTGCATCTACATACTGAAAGAATTGCTGAACTACTACCTATCATCAGCCTCTCCTGTTTTCCTTTGTTTTGTGAGAAAAGCATTTGACAGAGTAAACTACCTGAAGCTCTTCCTGAAGCTGCATAAAAGGGGCACACCCCTATATCTAATTGGCATTTTACATTGCTGGTTCTCCACACAGCAATTCTGTGTCAAATGAGGAAACGTATTATCTTACACCTTCGGCTCCCTAAACGGGCTTCGGCAAGGGGGCATTCTCTCTCCATACCTGTTTAATACGTACACAGATGCCTTGAACGTCAAACTGAACTCGCTCCCAATCGGATGCACTGTCAATGAAACAACTATAAACAACCTCTGTTACGCCGACGATATGGTTCTGATTTCCCCATCAGTGCAAGGTCTCCAACGACTCATCGACACTTGCCGCCAATATGCAGAGGAATTTGATATAATCTACAACGAAACCAAGACCCAGTGCATGTCGCTGCTCCCGAGATCGCTTAAGCATATTGCAGAACCTCAAATTTTCCTCGGAAACCATCGGCTGGAATTTGTGCACGAATTTCCGTACTTGGGTCACATTATCACCGACGACCTAAAAGATACGGCAGACATTGAACAGAGGCGTCGTAAACTATGTGCAGCGAGCAACATGATTGCAAGGAGGTTTGCCTTCTGTCACCGAGACGTGAAACTGCTGCTCTTCCGCTCGTACTGCTACAGTATCTATGGGTGTTCCCTCTGGACGAACTATACCCGAGAGACGATGCGACGCATCACTGTTGTGCACAATGACATTCTGCGGCGCCTCACAAACACTCCCCGCTACCACTCCGCCACACAGATGTTCATAGAAAACCACCTGGACAATTTAAAAATCATTGTTAGGCGAACAATGTCCAGTCTGGTAACCCGAGTGAGAAACAGCAGCAACTCGCTCATACAAAGCATCCTAAGGAGTGAAGCAAGAAGAAAATCAAAATTGTGGGAAAGATGGGATGAGGCCTTTGTCCCCTAAAGGAACTTAATCTCTGTATTGGCAAGATGTCATCTGCAGTTTTTGTCATTATTACATTTATTGCTGATATTTAATTTTTCATTATTACTGTGATTACTATCAAGTTAAAGTTTTATTTACATTTAATTTATGTATTAAGCCCTCTGGACCTGACTACTGTAACCACCTAAGGTCTCTAGTTGAAATTTGAGTTATATAATATATGCACCATCTGTTATTACTCTCAATGCATATTTTTTTTTTTCTCACCAATATTATTACTGTTATTACCAGTATGATGATTACTAGCTTTTATGCTACCTCAGCTACCTTGTGGATAAGTGCCGATTATTCATTTTCTTTTTCTATTTTATCATGTCACATGTATCTAGATTGTGTTTGCTACTGTCTGTATTTTGTATATTCAATGTATATAGCCCCGAGCCCGAAATAAAGCATATTATTATTATTATTATTATTATTATTAATTATTATTATTATTATTATTATTATTATTATTATTATTATTAATATGGAAGAAGCCCAGCGTAGGGACCACTGACTTGAAATTCAAGTCCCCAATGAATGTGGTTTCCATTTGGAAGACGTAACAAGGTAATGGGGAAAACAGAAAGATAAACATAAATTAATAAATGGACAAAAACGCTAGGTAAATTATTAAAATAGAAGGAAAAGGATGCTATACATCTGAAAATTTCTGTAACAAAGGGAAGCTCACAGTTTCAAAAACTCCCAACTGGAGCAAGGTCTGAAGTCGTATGTGCAGACAGTATGGTACAGTAGCTTTTAAGAGTATAAAGAAAACCAACAATATATTCAGTAAATTAAAATTCATTTTGAATGAATTTGGGGGGGGGATAGGGGAGGGAGTGTCAGTCTACCGTGAGGTCATTGTACAATTATGTTTAATAAACGAAATCATACAGAGAACCTTCGAGAATTGTTCGATTCTCCTCTACAAAGAGGAATGGAACAGATTCTCGAAGGCTCTCTGTTGAATATTATTAAAAAAAAAAAAAAGATTTGTGCAGTTATACAAATGTGGATTTGTTTCTCCAGTGAAGATCATGATGCAGTCTGAAAGTTGTGGCGAAATGGACAATATTCTACGATCATAAATTTAACACCATCAACCGCCGTTTACGGGAAAACTCCTGAGTGATCGATCTTCCGAAGAAAAATTAAAAGAGTTTGCTCCGAAGTGAGGCTCTTAAACTGATCGCAAATCTCCATCCATTTTATGACTATTGAACTCAGGGCGGAACTGATTTGGGGTTAGGAAACACGTTTTCATGGCCTGATTTGATATTCATCTCTCTCTCTCTCTCTCTCTCTCTCTCTCTCTCTCTCTCTCTCTCTCTCTTGTGAAGGGAGCCGATCATTATAAGTGTTATTATTATTTTGGTTATTATTATTATTATTATTATATTATTATTATTATTCAGATTGACTTGAAATTTAAGCTGCCAAAAAATTACGGTGTTCAGTTGAGAGAAGTAGCAGAAGGTAATGGGAAATGCAGAAAGAAGAGATCAGTCGTTCAAAAAGAAGGCAACAGATTAACAAAATAGTAAATATACTTGAAAATGTAAGTAAATTATTAGAATGGAAGGAGAACTGAATTAAGGGAGCATTGCATCGCATCTTCGCTTGAACTAAAGGACTTCCAATTGCACGACCTCCTCAGTGTTCATGAGGCATCACTGAGGGAAAAGGCAGATGATTAGGAATTGAAGACCTTTTCTATAAAATGGGAATAAAATTGCTGTAAAATTAAACATCTTGATAATCAGTTGAGAATACACTTGTCTGTCGGGGTCCTGCTAAGTAAATTTAATTGATGATAAGCCGTAGAGGAAAGTGATTGTAGTTTTCATCTTAATACGAATGTTATTGTCAAGATTGTTGTAAATGTTTCTAGTGGGGACGAAGCAGAACAAACTTTCAGTTTGGCTCCGAGTTTTAATATGACATACTATAATTAACTCGGATACAAATTCATTGTGAATACTACGTGAGAAGTGCTGGAAAAGTTCCCGCCTTTCCAAAAATTCGGTAATATTAATCCTCTCTTGCGTGGGCCACCCGCCTTTCCTTAATTAAATGCGATTTCGTCACTGCTAAGAAACAGTCTGCTTCTGATGTGCTTTCAGTACAGTATTGAGGAGATAAACTCTGATATTGACAATTTATTTTTCTTTCTTCTCAATGGGAAAGATCCAGATTATTATCTTAACAATGATTGCTTTCCGTCAAGATGGAAAGAAACGTTTGGTGTCCATGTTTAATTTTCGCGTCTGTAGACCAACATTTTCTTTAGGGAATAAAATGCCACACGATTATCAGTCTCGGCAAAAATAAAAACGATTTTTATTTTTATTTGTTTGATCTTATTTCATTTTATTATTCTTTAATAGCAACCGCTATGAACAAGGCGACAACACGAAAATATGACTTACTTGGCAGTGACGGAAGTCAGGGTCCTTAACAGCGTTATTTTTCCATTCCTTCAGAAATAGCGCTCTTGAAATAACGGATGAAAGAAGGTGCCGCGATCGAAGACCGAAACCCTACATCACTTGTTGAATGGCGACAAATGACTGATTATAATTCCAGAGCAAATGACCCCCCCCCCCCCCCTCAGGGGTATGCTCTGAATACTGGGTGTTCCGCTGGAGCCCGCAGTGCAAGTCAGCTGACGAGCTCACTGGAAAGATTATATATCCAGTACATCCTTCATTTTTCCAGTCACTGATGAGAGCTCTGTCACGTTCATTACTCAAGGAAGTAATTGAGCTTCGTTTTCGAGAGTTGCGTAAATGTACGTTTACTCGACTGATAAGCGCTCCCTCCTCACGCCAAAGCCCCTAAAAAAAATTTATATATATATATATATATATATATATATATATATATATATATATATATATATATATCTATATATATATATATATATATATATATATATATATATATATATATATATATATATATATATATATATATATATGTATATAAATTATATATAAATGTATTGATTCTATACATAAATTACATATATTGTATATGTATTTATTGTAAAAAGACCTTTAAAGTGTTTTTTTTTAAATAAAAGAGAAAAAAAAACATTCCTCAGGCGAAGAAAGCACGAATGCTTGCGTGTATTTCGCATACACGAGGTTCCGTATCTTTTACTGATTTTTACTGCTCGGCGTCGGGTAAACAACCGACTATCTTCCTTTCTAACGTCACTCGCTGAACTGAATATAAATGATCCCATGGAATGGCTTATTTAGTCAATACCGTCATTGTGTACACAGGTATGAAGCTCATTGTTTTAGCTTCCCTGGAAGATATATGTGATAATTATTCCACAGTTTTCATACATAAATTAAATGTCATGGGTCCCGATGGTGATCAGTAAAATTCTACCATGGAGTCGTACAGAACCATTGTTCACTACAAGATAAATTTTGCAAAGCACATTTGGCTTTCTTGACCTTAAAGTACGCGAGGAAAGTGTGTGTGTGTGTGTTCCTGCGTGCGGGCGTGCGTGCAGATAGTGTCAATGAATTGGAAACCGAAGACACAAAAGAATTAATTTCCTATCGCGCTGTGAGCTCTCTCTCTCTCTCTCTCTCTCTCTCTCTCTCTCTCTCTCTCTCTCTCTGTCGATCCGTTAATGAAATGTAAATGGAGCATCGTCCTGAATGATTCATTTCATGCAAGACCCCAAACATATTTACTTCCAACCGAATTAGAGTTGGCGCAGGCGCTCTCGAGAGTTTGGCTTCCTATGAAAAAAAAGGGTTTGCTGGTGTACTATGTAGCGAATAGCAGTGCAAACCATTGTTTGAAGAATTATTGAGCAGCAGCGTCGTTTTCTTGTTAAACAGCGCGTGCAGCAAACTACGCTGTATTATTGGACGTCCGTAAAAGACTGTAAATCAACACGAAACTCGAAAGCGTTCGTCATCTGGAGATAGCTAGTACGATTCGACGTCATTCGTCATTCTCCGTGAGCGATGGAAAGCGAAATATGGAATATATAATTTCCGTTGAGCAGAGCAATGGATTCATTCCGTAAATCATAACGATTCGTGACGAAAATGGTCGCCATGGGCAGCGGATTCATCAGCACTAGAATTTAGTAGACCGATTGTTATTCGGTCAGCAGATGGATTTAGAAACCCGTCAACACCTGCCGAAAGTTTTTCTTTTTTATTCTTTTATTTTTTTTCTTTTTTCAAATCAGCGATACCATTTATAATGGAGCTCAAAACTGGATGCTTTTGAATGTCGAAGGGATTCTACAATTGACTTTTAGCAATGGCTGCAGTGCAGTAAGCGAGGTGCACTGTTTGCAGTAGAGAGAAAGAGAGAGAGTGAGAGAAATTCTTCTTAATATACTTCTTGGAGAGAGAGAGAGAGAGAGAGAGAGAGAGAGAGAGAGAGAGAGTGTAGGTATGGCCAAATCTGCATAAATAGGTGTTCAATTACAACCAGACTTGCAAAAACATGTTTACTTCCAACCAGACATGCACAGACATGTTTTCTACCAACTAGACATCCAAAAACATTTGTTAACTTCAAGTAGACATCCAAAAACATTTGTTAACTTCAAATAGACATCCACAAAACATTTGTTCACTTTCACATGCAACAAACATGTGTTCACTTTCAAATATGTATTCACTTCCTACCAAACATGCACATACATGTGTTTGCTTATAACCAAATAGGCATAAACATTGTTTGCTTACAAACAGACTTGTAAAAACATGTTTACTTCCAACCAGACATGCACAAACATGTCGTTTCTAGTATCTAGATGTGCACAAACATGTGTTAACTTCAAATAGACTTGCACAAAACATTTGTTCACTTCCTACTAGACATGCAAAAACATGTCTTCACTTACAAACATGTTTTTACTTCCAACTCAAACATCCACAATCATGTGTTCACTTATAACAGTGTATGCACACACATCTATTCACGTACAATCAGAATTGTAAATGCATGCTTACTTCCAACCACACATGCACAAACATGTTTACTTCCAATCACACATGCACAAATGTGTTATCTTCCAACTACGCATGCACATTTTACTTTCAACCAAACTTTCACAAATATGTGTTCACTTCCAGCTAGATATGCACAAAACATGTGTTCACGTACAACCAGAAGTATGCAAACATGTTTTAATTCCAACTAAACAAGCGCAGTCACGTGTATACCTAAAACCAACCAGACATGATGAAGAAACATGTATTTACTTCAAATTAGGTATACACAAACAAGTTTACTTCTAAATAGACATGCACAAAACATGTATTCACATACAGCCAGTCATATATGAACATGTTTTACTTCCAATCAAACATACACAAACATATGTGTACTTATAACCAAATATGCTCATGCATGTTTACTTACATCCTGACTTAGAAAAGCATGTTTGCATCCAACCAGACATGCACGAAAACAAGTCCACGAATATCTACCATTTTATCTTTAACAAATATATTTTTTAATTTAAACTACCGAAGTTTTATCTGTCCCCTTCTTATAATATAATATATCATATATATATATATATATATATATATATATATATATATATATATATATATATCTATATATATATATATATATCCTATATATATATATATATAACATATAGTATTATATGATAAAAATAGCCCATAACTAGTTAATATCTGCTTTCTAGCCTCGCACGACCCCCAGCAAGTGACGATTCTAGTGAGCATTTTTCTTTTCTTTTTAAAATTCAAACCAGCTGTTGGCTTGGTGTGCTCTTTGGGTGACCAGACGTCCTCCATCACAGGGCAATTGGGTGCCGGAGCGAGGCTAGAATGACCTCGGGTGGCTCAGAAAAACAAGGGACGAAGGCTGCGTTTGTATGCAAAACTTTGACCCTGACATCAGTTTGGTATATTCCAGAAAGCACGGACGAATTTGACCACAGTTTGTATTGGTGGCGATATTAATTTTCACCTCCTTTACAAAAGTCTCCATGAAATCAGTGATTGCAACGTCGCTGAGGGAAGTATTCATCTCTCTCTCTCTCTCTCTCTCTCTCTTCTCTCTCTCTCTCTCTCTAATAAAAATAAAAAGTTCCGTTGCGAATCCCAGACTGAGGCTGCTTCGTCAGTCCCATGAAATGGCGCAGTTATAAACCTCAGATAAGGAAAGAGGAGAGTGATGGCGATTACATAAATACAGCTGTATTCATAACTTGGTTTTATCATTCATTTACGAAGGAAATAATCCTCGGGTTAAATCCACTAAATCTCCGTAAAAATACGAGCTGATATCAGGGCCTTATCTCCATCTCAAGCGAGGGATTTAGGAATAGGCCTAGACAGAAATTCGTATTTATCATCCTCTTAAGATACTGCAGTAGCCAGAAGAGGAAAAGCATTAATCATTAGTCTGTGGTGAATTTGAAACTTTTTATTCTGAGAGCAAGTTAATCATTTTACATCAGACAAAATTGTTATCATTCTTGAACTCTTCATCCAGATTTTATCCTCAACTGAGGGAGATATTCAAAAGTGAAAACAGACATTTATTATAATAACTGAGAGTATTATTCCACAGATGGCCATAAGTAGATGAGAAGGTATGAATATACTAGAGCTTTTCATCTGCCTCCTGATATATAATAGTTTCATTTCAACTTGGTAAGTCACTGAAAATGAGGTGAATGAAAGCTCCCCTTTCTGCCATATTACTTTTGTGCTTAGCGTTTCTTGCATGTACCACGAGAGAGAGAGAGAGAGAGAGAGAGAGAGAGAGAGAGAGAGAGAGAGAAAGTTTGCACAAAATGACCATGAAAAAGACCTGTCCCGACACAACGAATGATGCAGAAACAGCCTTTTTGTTGTGTGGAATAGGGGCGAGGATACCTAGGCTATTTATGCATATACGCCTCCCTTACTTCCGCTCTCAGGGTGACATCGATAGCGGTGTCCAAGTTTGCCGAAAGGTCAAAAGTAACCCAAGGTATATATACCTTGAAGTAACCCAGTGGTACAGATTTGCTCTTTCCGAAACAAAGGCGACAAAATTGATGTTAATGCAGAACGGTCACTAGGCCTACAGTTTTAATGTATATTTTATACATTTGTTAGGCTGTTCTTTATAGATTTAAATTCATTTGGTTGTAGAAAAATAAAGCTTATGGTCCCATCCCATAGCCATTAGGTCTAAAGTTCGTCGGTTGATTGAACGCAAGTTTATTGGGAATGGAGATTTGTTAAACTTAAGAAATCACATATGTCAAAATTGATTGAATTTTATGTTATAATTAATGTAAATGTGCAGATACACCTGGTTTTATAACCACAGTTATATTCTTCATCATCGGAATTTCAAAGACTTTTGACCCGAACGACGATTTCAGGCGCCTTTTGACGCCTGTTCCGATTTCCTTGAAGAATCGCCATTGGTTCATTTCATGGAATCAGTCTCAGAGTCCCAAAAAGGAACTTCCGTTTCCTGTCCTCGAGGGATTCGTCGTGGAAAGAGACGCAACAGAAAACGGGAGCATTTCGGTCATCCTATACTGAGTGGAATTTGCTTTGTAGCGTCGCACCTGCCCCTACAGATGGCGGCTTCTTGCCAGGCTTTCTTTCTGTTATTAATTCAAATCGGTTCTTGGGTCAATGTGGCCTGTCCGAGGCTAGTTCCACAAGAGGGGAATTGGGTGCCTGTGCGAGGCGAGAATGACAGGGTGGCTCGAAAAAGAAAAATACGAACACTGCGTTTGTATGCGAGAATTTGAATTGACTTCAACTTGACACAAGTAGTTATCACTGCACTGCACTTGTCTTTAGCACAAGTAACAGAGAATGGAATCATTTATAATTAAGTGTTATTGCGAGTGACTTTAATAAAGTATTAAAGTAAATACCACCTTGTGATACACATGGTCTGATCACTATATCTAAAGACGAATTCAAAGCCATTCGAACATTGGGAACTGTAAGGGGATCAAGGAACGAAGGCAGGGGATGATAATGGCGATATGGGCTGATCTCTAATCTGTTTGTAATATCATTTTTTTTTTCTTTTACGTCAAAATCCAAGTTATGGGCAAGAGTTTTGTCGAATCCGGTTTGGCTTAAACTAGTGAGGTTTAATTGGTAGTTTATCTCGCTAAGATAAACCAACAACAGGTGACTGAGGGAGGCTGGTTTGAGAGAGACAAGGAGAAGACCTAGGCCTATGTTGTAGTGGGCAGGACAGACCATTGAACAAGTTCATTGATTGATTGACTGATTGTCTTTGTCGCATGACTAATAGTGGCTGTATACACGAGATTGTAGGAACTATTCATGATTTCATTGCTTGTGTGCTTTCAATGTGTCGAGATTGGCTTTATGCCATCACGTTGGTTCACCTGGTGACTTTCGTATGAGAGAGAGAGAGAGAGTTAGTTTACCTTAATTTGGCAGTTTGAATGACTTTCTAATCCCTGCTTTCCCTTCCTTTCGTCACATATTACACAGAAAAAGAAAGCAAAAACGAAATGAGTAGTTGATCCCATCACGGTATTTATTGTTGGAGTTTTTGTTTAAATCATTGTTTCGGTGCCTATTACTTACAGTTCTAACAGTGCTAAGTCATGGTGTCCAAACAATCAATTCCTGTTCATGATTCAGAAAGCGGCTCAACTTTGCACTAACACAGCTGGATGAGGCGAGAGAGAGAGAGAGAGAGAGAGAGAGAGAGAGAGAGAGAGAGAGCGAGAGAGAGAGAGAGAGAGAGCCTGTCTAGACCTATTCCAGTTCGTATTGATGGCGACATTAATTTTCTCCTCCGTTAAACCAGAGGTTAACTGTTGGTTTTTATCTCGTTTAGGTACGGGTTTATTATTTAAATAAATAACGACAGCAGGTGACTCGGGTTGGTTTAAGAGAGACAAATAAAATGCTCTCTCTCTCTCTCTGACACTAATTCACTTACTGTTTTGTCTCTTCCGAAAGAATATTTTATACGTTGTTTAGGTCTATCATGGCGGTTTAAATTATCCAGTTGTTGCAGATTTAGTTCAAACTCCATAATCAGTAAAAGTGGTGGTGATCATAGGCCTCATATATAATATATATATATATATATATATCTATATATATATATATATATATATATATATATATATATATATATCTATATAGAGCTACAATGTCCTTTTAATATCTAATTCGCTCTACCTCGGAATTAATATATTTTCATATATGCTTAACCGAAGGGGAATTTTTTTTCTCGATAATAGACTTGCCTGGACCAGGGCGCGAACTCATGGATCCTTTCAAATCCAGGAACATCAGTGAAGCTTTTACCTACTACACCACCGCGAGAGGCTAAAAGTTCATGTCGCCTCTCACCCTCATATACCTTTCGCGCAGGTAATTAGTTGGTTTGGAGACAACATCAACCCACCTCGACTCCGGTAGTGTTTGTAGTGCTTTTGACAGCACGTAGCCAATGGTCCAGGCAAGTCTATTATCGAGAAAAAATTCCCCTTCGGTTAAGCATATATGAAAATATATTAATTCCGAGGTAGAGCGAATTAGATATTAAAGGATATTGTAGCTCGATATATGTATATGAATCACGGAAATGTGATATGACTTATATATATATATATATATATATATATATATATATATATATATATTATATAGTATATATATATATATATATATATATATATATATATATATTATATAGATTTAAATAGGCTTTATTCTGTTTGGGCTTTCCATTTTCAATTGTAATTATATATTTCAAGTAAAGATATAAGATGCTGTTTTCTATGGAGTAAGGCCGTAAGGTTAATAATAGGCCTAATGGTCACATTTGCTATGACTTCAGTATTTGTGTAACAAAGTTTATTTGCAATTTATAAAACGCATCTCATGATTGTAAAATGAATTTGTTATAGGATTAACGTTAGAAATCTCTCTCTCTCTCTCTCTCTCTCTCTCTCTCATTTACGCATATATAAAAAAAATGATAGCCATGTAGCTCATGTTTCCCCCTTCCCCTAACATCCCGAGCGTCTAAATAGAGGTCCTTCCTTTTCAATTATTAATTAGTTAAAGACCTGGGAGTCAGACCGGACGGGACGCAGCTTTTGCTTTTGTCACTCTCTTTCTCGCTTTTGCAGTCTCATACGTCGAACGATTCATGTTTCATTATCAAAATTAAATAGACAATTAAAACGTCTTGAGAAAAAAAATAAGAAATGACGATTATTTTTCAACTGTGGCTAAATTTAACATAAAAACTCTTTATATGAGAAAAAAAAACAATTAAATATGTATGACTATTGATCGTAGCGGTATTAAATTTTGGGTAATCAATTTTTCCTCTAGTATTGCTTGATTCATTTTTGCGGTGCTAAACTCTGAAAGAGCTGAAGCACTAAAATTGCCCCAGTTCATAATGGAACTGTCTAGTGGTCAGTAATTACATGTTATATATGCAATAAATAAAATATACATGAATAACTTGATCACGAAATATATAAAAGGCGATGCTATGTGCATATAAGCAGGCAATGCTACGGAGGACAATGAAAAACGAGATCTTTCGATCTTAAGGTCCCTTCAGTAGAGGGTCGTTTAGACCGAGATATCTCGGCACTTCTCGTTATTCATATTCCTCTCTCCGTGGCATTCTGAATGGCCGCCTGTAGTTTTGGTCTCGCTTACAGTATTCGTTGTGGATAATAGTTTAGGTGTTAGTAAAGCAGTTCATCATCCAAAGTTGCTTTAAATATATTGTTTTTTTTAGTACTCTCTCTCTCTCTCTCTCTCTCTCTCTCTCTCTCTCTCTCTCTCTCTCTCTCTCAATGGTCTTGGTTATGCTGGGAGACGATATATATTGCTTTCAGTTATCCCAGATGTTTATTTATTAATTTATCTACGCTTTTATTTATCGTAAACAAAGACGCATTGAATGACGAATAGTTATAATGGCGTTTCTTCTCGACTTAGAGAACCGATTGTCGTATAACATGGGAAGTTGCCAGCAGTCATTTTATAAAACATTAGATCGCCCTTGTGTTTAAAATTTACCTTACGTAAACGTATCAAAGCACACGAAGTTAAATGTATTGGGTGTATTTATTGCACTCTCACATGCGCGTTCAAATAAATATACGCGCGAGTTTTTAATAAAATAAAAATGAAACTTCTCCGGCGGCAACTTGTTGATCCTCCAAGTTCCAACTTTGTTTACAAATGACCGGGGAAGGAAAAGGAGGAGCCGGTGAATAATGGCAGCTAGGTATTTGATATTTATTCCTGTCTTATTTATATTCGTGCTGTTTGTCCGAGAAGACGACAGACCGTAACCGGACTCTAATTTGATTCCAGGTGAGGATTAATAAGGGTTAATTACGGTAATTAGAGGCAGGAGTCTTTGAGAAACGAAAGATGTGTGGAGAAGGAGCCTCTGGGAAGCCCTTGCAGGTGTCGTCGAGGATTCAGGAGATACCATTTTGAGCCCCAGGGTATGGGTATGGGACACATTCGCCTTTCCTGAAAGGGTATTTGCGTTATTTCAAAGATAGCATTGCGTATATTGGTAATTATCTATTGGGCATGGCATACTGTAGCTGGCCTATCTAAGGTCTTGCACCAGGACTCATTGCCTCTGGAAGGTGGGTATACAAGTGGGCAATATAGCCTAGGCTTGTCATACCCTAGACTGCAAAAATCCCCCACCTCTTCCGACCCCAGGTTTGGAATCATACCCTGTACCTTTGTAAAGGCGATCAATTTCATTATTTTATTTTATTGCCTTTTTTATTCATTTTGTCAAAATTGTTCAGCAGAGTAATCGTGAATAGTCATAATAGCCTAAGCCCAATAGCCTATGTAGGGAAGTAGTGAGTAGCCTAAGGAGGAATAATTAGCCTAGAACCTCTGAATGGTCTGAAATATTAAAACTCAAGTAAACCAAATTTCTGTTAAATTTTTGTTTGCATGTGCTGTAAACTCAGCCCACACACATACACACACACACACACACACACACAAATGTAAAACTTCAGACTTGCCATAAGGTACCACGACCAGGTTCTTGACAGCCACCTACTGGTACATTTACTGCCTTTTTTATGTACTCTGCTTTTCTATGCCATCTTGTACATATGTTTTTACATTCATCCTCAATGGGCTGGCATTTAACACTACGCTCATTTTCTACATACACTGGTAGTTAGTTACAGAACCAGAGGGATGTGGTACCTAGTACTCTTCAGTATTACCAAAAGAAAAAAGTTAGAAAATCATGTAGCTATTGGATTTTACAGCAATTTTTATGTATGCTAACTGTACCGGCTCAGAGATGACATTCTTGTGTTTAAAACTACTGCTGGGTTGTTTATTATGCTTAAAGCCATGAGGTGTGTATGCCATATGTATATTTACCTCAGACCTTACTGGTAAGGTTAGGCTAGTAGTATAAAAAATTTTGGCCATTTACTTGGTTAAGTCAGTGGTGCGACAGTGGAGACATTTTCAGCTTTGTGTGCTGGGAAAACCCATGAATACAATTCTCTGTTTTTTAAGATTTAAAGGTACCACTTAAATTCTTTGCCTGACTGTCGATGTCCCCAGCAGTTCACATGTAGTCGATTAACATTTCATCATAGAAATTGCATTGTTAAAAGTTAAGGTATGTTTATCCTACTGAAGTTTTAACATCTGTCTTTGGGGTGATATGATATACCACTGTTGTATCATGTGCATCTGGTTAGGGAAGGGTGTGTTACCCACATTCCAATAAAGCACATGGCAGAAACTTATTGCAGTGTGGACTTGCCTTTAAATCACAGAATTTTCCAATTCAACCTCTTTTGCTTCGAAAGAGGCCGATCAGGGTGGGAAACATTTTGTGCAATTTTCTCATAACTTGTTTCCCTGGTCAGGTTGATATGATATGAATTTAAATTAAAAATCCATCTCATTCTTTGCCAGTAACGTCACTTAGAAGTTAAACAGTCAGATATATATATATATATATATATATATATATATATATATATATATATATATTATATAGTGTGTGTGTGTGTGTGTATGTATGTATGTATGTATGTATGTATGTATATATATACATATATTTATATATTATGTGTGGGTGTGTTTTTTTTGTGTCTGCGTGTATGGTGGTATGTTTTTATATGACTTTGCAGATCAATTAGCGATTTTAAATAACCTGATATAACGAATAAATTACGTCTGGTCTATTTGCACGTATCACCCTATCTGTTCTGATACCATAGTCCCAGAGGATCTTTGCCTGATCGTCTTCCATCACTCCCTCAGGTTGGTGCTCGTACCACTATTACTGCGAGGCTCCAGTGAGGGCTTTTGCCATGGAATCATGCCTCTTTTTGTACTGGTTCTGTGCAAGTGCCGGACATTCGCTTGCTATGTGGTTTATGGTTTCATTTTACGTATTGCACTTCCTACATATGGGAGAGATAAAATTTCCGTTTATCGTTCTTTGAATATATCTGGTTCTTAGGGCCTGATCTTGTGCCGCTGTTATCATTCCTTCAGTTTCATTCTTTAGCTCTCCCCTCTGTAGCCATTGCCATGTGTCATCGCTGGCTAGTTCTTTAGTCTGTCTCATGTATTGTCCGTGCATTGGTTTGTTGTGCCAGTCCTCTGTTTGTTCTGTCATTCTCCTGTCCCTGTATATGTCTGGGTCTTCGTCTACTTTTATTAGTCCTTCTTCCCATGCACTCTTTAGCCACTCGTCTTCACTGGTTTTCAGATATTGCCCCAGTGCTCTGTTCTCGATGTTGACGCAGTCCTCTATACTTAGTAGTCCTCTCCCTCCTTCCTTTCGTGTTATGTATAGTCTGTCCGTATTTGATCTTGGGTGTAGTGCTTTGTGTATTGTCATATGTTTCCTGGTTTTCTGATCTATGCTGCAGAGTTCTGCCTTCGTCCATTCCACTATTCCTGCGCTGTATCTGATTACTGGCACTGCCCATGTGTTTATGGCTTTTATCATATTTCCGGTGTTGAGTTTTGACTTGAGTATCGCCTTGAGTCTCTGCATATATTCTTTCCTGATCGTGTCCTTCATCTCTTGGTGTTTTATATCCCCTCATTCTATTATTCCCAGGTATTTGTATCCTGTCTCATCTATGTTTTTGATGTTGCTCCCATCTGGTAGCTTTATCCCTTCAGTTCTCGTTATTTTGCCTTTTTGTATGTTGACTAAGGCGCATTTTTCTATTCCAAACTCCATCCTGATGTCCCTAGATACAATCCTTACAGTCTGGATTAGGGTATCTATTTCCTTGATGCTCTTACCATACAGCTTGATGTCGTCCATGAACATCAGATGGTTGATTCTGTTGCCTCTTTTCTTGAGTTGGTACCCGGCATCCATCTTCTGTAGTACTTTTGTCATGGGAATCATGGCTACTACGAAGAGTAGTGGGGACAGTGAGTCGCCCTGGAAGATCCCTCTCCTGATATTAACCTCAGCTAGTCATATTCCAGAGCTTGTAAGTATTGTATTCCAGTTGCGCATTGTATTTTTGAGGAAGCTGATGGTGTTTTCCTCTGCCCCATACATTTTCAGGCATTCTATTAGCCATGTGTGTGGTATTATGTCGAAGGCTTTCTTATAGTCTCTCCATGCCATGCTTAGGTTGGTTTTCCTTCTCCGCTAACTGTTCTTCATTACCATTTTGTCTATCAGGAGCTGGTCTTTTGTGCCCCTACACTTCCTTCTGCAGCCTTTCTGTTGGAGGGGAATGGTGTTTGTCTCCTCTAGGTAATTGTATAGCCTTTCACTGATGATACCTGTTAGTAACTTCCACATTATTGGTAGGCAGGTGATAGGCCTGTAGTTACTGGCTATATTTCCCTTACTCTTGTCTTTTTGTACTAAGGATGTTCTTCCTGTGGTCATCCATTTGGGTGCATGGTGATTTGAGATACAATGCCTGGAGTTGTTCTGCTATTCGTGGGTGTAGGGCCTTGAAGTTTTTGAGCCAGTATCCATGGACTTCATCGGGACCTGGGGCTTTCCAGTTTGGCATTTTCTTTAGTTGGTATCTGACTGTGTCTGTCGTGATCTCTGCTAATCTTTGTTTTATTCTCCCTGTTTCTTCTTCCTTGACTTCCTGGAGCCATGTTGCATGTTTGTTGTGTGATACCGGATTGCTCCATATGTTTTCCCAGAGTCTCTTACTTGGTTCGGCTTCAGGAATTTCTGGGTGGTGTCTTCCCCTCTTAGTTGGCTGTATAGTCTTTTCTGGTTGGTTCCGAATAGTTTGTTCTGTTGGTATCCCTTATTCCTGTTCATGTACCGTTGGATCTTATGTGCTTTGGCCTTAAGCCTCTGTTTTACATCTTCTATTGTGTTGTTTAGTCCCCTCTCTTGTACTTTGTATTTCTCGTTGAGTTCCTCCCTTGTTTTCTTGCTTCTTAGCCTTTTTTCTGCCATCTCTTTCAGTTTACTCAAGTCAGATCTCATCACCATGATTTGCTTTTCCAGGCGCCTTTTCCAAGGAGGTTGCTGTTTTGGTTTCTGTGGGTTGGTTGTGCTGGTGGTGTTGGTGTTCGAATCCCCATCAGTTCTGCTACTGGTGGCGTGTATTATGCCCATTATTTCATTGACCTCACTTTTCTCCCTAATTTCTTGGTGTTGTAGGCTTTCATGGAGGGGATCCATCCATTGTCTAATCTTTTCTACCCATTCCGTCCTCTCTGTTACTTCGTCGGTGTTTCTTCGTGTGTCATTGTTTGATACCTCATCATCCCTGTCGTCTTCTGTGGCATCGTCTCTCAGTTCGTCTTCGTGTAATTCGTTGTCGTGTGACATTTCCCTTTCCAGTTCTTCTCTTTCTGTTGAGGAGAGCCAGTTCTTTTTCTTTATGTTCCTTACTTGGTCTGCCAGCCTCTGCTCTGTGTGTGTTATTCTCTCATTCCAGATGTTGACCAATCTTCTTCTATATCCTCTCTCCGTCGGGTTGCTTCTGATGTAGCATCTCCATATTTCCTTCTTTATTTTTTTTCTCTTTTCCATTTCTTTCCTTTTTTGCTTCTGTAGCTCCAATCTCAGGCTGTTGATTACTGTCGTTGTGGTGGTCAGTTGCTGGATGACGACCTCCAAGTACCTGACCGTCTTCCCCTTCAATTGGGTTAAATACCTGGTTGCCGACGAAGCTCCTCTGTCAGAGGTTCCATTTACGTCGTTGTCGTTTATTCCTTCATTTCTTTCCATCATTGCTGAGTTTTGCTATTTAACCCATAGCTGGACCCTACCCCATCAGGGATAGGTACTCATTTACAGCTGAGTAGACTGAGGAAATTATGGTAAAGATCCTTTCCCAAGGAATCAACGCCGAGGAGAGTGGTCACCCATCCAACGACTGACCAGCCCCAATGTTGCTTAACTTGACTTAAGTCCATTGACGACCTAACCCACTCCTCCACGGCGCCACATTATTATTATTATTATTATTTTATTATTATTATGATTATTATTATTATTATTATTATTATTATTATTATTATTATTATTATTAATTATTTATTAATAGATTCAGAAGACAACCTTATTCATATTGAACAATCCAACAGTGGCTATTCAAGCCTCCAAAGAACACGGGATTCTTTAGAAGGGAGTAACAGAAGGTATTGGGAAATGCGGAAAGAAGAAATCACTTATTTAAAAAGGAAAAACATATTAGATTAATAAATCAATAGAAAAAAGTCAATAAGTTATGAAAGTAGGAATATTATATTAGGGCAGTAATGTGCGCACGTGAGAGATGAAGAGATTAGAGATGATGTAATTTCACTGATAATGAGTGAATGAAACAGATGAGTTAGGAACTGCGCATTCATTTAGAAAAATACATATAGAAGAAAAATGAAAATTCACAAATATTTGCAGTTCTAAAAAAAATCATGCTTCGAAATCCATAGGGAAACGAATGGAGAGAAAAGCAGCTTTCACTCTCCATTCTAAAATCTTTCCCTTGTCAACGTCACAGAAAGTTATTTACTTTCGAAAACTTTCTCTTTCTTGCAAAAATATATATTTCTCGCACTAAAGCCAGAATGTCAGAGGCGTTAAAACACTTCGTCGAGAATGACAGGATAGATGCATATTAAGATCTGAGCGGAAATCATGATGTCTTCCAGCGTGCAATGCTGAAGCTCAAGAAGTTTGATTCCTTATTTTTATAAGAGGAAAGTCCCTGATATTACCATACGATCTTATAACTGAACGAACAATGCGTGTGTAAGTAAACATTGCTCTTGTAAGTAAACTGTGAAACCAAATGTCAAAGTTGCCAACTGGGGATTTAACAAACCGTTAAAATCTGTTGCTTGTTTGAGATACTTTCTTAGAAAATCCATTAAAGTGCATTTAGTTAATAAAATAGAATATAATAAGGTATAATTTATTCACTGCTTGCTCAAATGCGCGCTTTGACATGCATACGCGCTCAATTTCGATTAAATAGGAGGTAAAAAATCGAATCTGGCAACTTTACGAAGAACCGAACTACACCGGATACGAAATGAATGAAGCAAATCGTCGAACAGTTTCCCGTTCAGGAAATTACCTGGATGAACAAACCGCGAAGGATCAATTAAAGGGGGGAAAATATGACTCCTTTGCTCCGTGAGGAAACTTTTTCCTTTCTCAACAACTAAGGAAACTAACTGCAGGATCATAGGAATCGGAGATCGTTGATCTTCCTACAGATCAGTGACCTTTGTACAGATCAGCGATCGTTCTACCGATCAGCGATCCTCCTATGGATCAGTGATCCTTCTACTAATTACTGATCACAATATGGATCAGTGATCCTTCAACAAATCTGTGATCCTTCTATGGATCCGTGACCCTTCTATTGATCAGTGATCTTTCTACAGATCAATGGACCTTCTACAAGTCAGCTGTCCTTCTGTGGCTCAGTGGTCTCGCTACTAATCGGTGATCCTTTTGGATCAGCGATCACTATACAGGTCGGTGACCTTCGTACAGATCAGTGATCCTTCTACATATCAGTGATCATTACAGATCAATGATCCATCTATGGATCAATGATCCTTCTATGATCAGTGATCATCCTACAGATCAGTAATCCATCTTTGATCAATGATTATTCTATGGATCAGTGATCCTTCTAAGGATCAATAATCCTGCTACAGATCAGTGATCATTACAGATCAATGATCATTCTACGGATTAGTGATCCTCCTGTGATCAATGATTCTTCTATAGATCATTGATCCTTACAGTTCAATGATCCTTCTACAGATGAGTGATCCTTCTATGATCAGTGATCCTTCAACGGATCAGTGATCCTTCTACAAATCAATGATCCTTCTACAAATCAGCGATCTTAAACGGATCTGTGATATTTATTGACCAGTTATCCTTGTATGGATCTGTGATCCATTTACAGGCTAGCGACCCTTCTGATGGATCAGCGATCTTCTACAGATTTATTGTCCTTATACAAGTCAGGTGTCCTTCTAGGTGATCTTAGCAGATCAGTTATCCTTCAACGGATAAGATATCCTACTATATGTGTTATAAGTTTAGATGGCATTGTGGCCATGACAATTATACATACATACACACACACAAACACACACACACACACACACACATATATATATATATATATATTATATATATATATATATATATATATATATATATATATGTATGTATATGTATAAATTGTATATATATATATATATATATATATATATATATATTATACATATATATATATATATATATATATATATATATATATATATATATATATATATAATATATATATATATATATATTATATATATATATATATATATATATATGTGTGTGTGTGTGTGTGTGTGTGTATGTATATATATGCTATATATATATATATATCTTCTATATATATATATATATATATATTTATATATATATATATCATATATATGATATATATATATATATATATATATATATATATATATATATATCTATATATATATAGGTATATATATATTTATATATTATAATATATATAGCGTGAATTACCAAAAAATAAATAGGTAAATAAAATGAAGACCACAGCAGCTAAGTCTGCATCAGAGACAAACTGTAAAGAGGATCAAACCTTTGAGTTTGGCTTTCCTGTCCCGGAGTCAACAGGTTCACTAATTAACGACCCTTCCCTTAAGAGAAGAAGAAGAAGAAGAAAGAAGAAAAAAAAAAAGAAGAAGAAAAAGAAAAAAAAAGAAGAAGAAGAAGAAGAAAAAGAGTCGATAAACACCAGAGTGGATGGGAGGAATCTATTCTCTTTAAGAGTCCATTTTCGTGATGGCTGCAAAAAAAGGCGGAGCTGTAATCTCCTGTTGAGGTTAAACTTTGCCTCTAAATTCAAGGGGACGAGGAGTTTCCTGCACGTCCCAGACAAATGTTATTATTGCTATTGTCCAATGTTTGAATCTGTTGATGGGATTCGGGTGTGAGTGTGTCTCCTTTCATAGAGAATTAAAACCAGGTTGGAGTTTGATCTTGATTACGACCAAAACGAGGAGTTATTTGCCTACTGAGGAGGTTGTGGAATCTTCTGATCTCAACAATGTTTAAGCGAAGAGCAAATTCATTCCTGCTCTCTCTGCTGCTGACGTCTCCTGGATTACTGGTGTATCGTTTTGATTTTCTGTTCCCTCATATTTATCTGTTCATTTGTCATCTCTTTCTATAACTTGTGTCTCTTTCCAAAGGCCGATTTCCCTTTGGAGCCCTCTTTGGTTTATATAAGTCTGCCAACTCTGTCCATAAGGGTCTACAGCTGAAAATTTACAGAAAAAAAGAAAATGTAACTTATTCTGTTAGGTATCACTGTTCAAAGAACGCAGTTCTAACGTTTATATTAAATAAACGTTAAATAAAATTTCGCAGATAAAGGCATCAAAGGAAGGTAGTCTGTACAGCTAATTGTTAATGAAAAAAAACAAGCAGTATTTGTTGTGAACTTCCTCTGATAATCGTCTCAGTCCCAGGAAGCATTTAGAACCACTAATTACCAAATGAATCTTGATTCTAATCCACCAATGATACTCCCCACACGTACGTGATGATAATGTTACACCCAGAATTAATAATCCCCTTGGTTTTAGGGCCAAGCCTATCACGTTGAAGATCGTCAAACTAATACAATTTGAACAGCCTTATGTTTCACGAAAGTTCCCGAATTATAGCAAGGTTCTTGGATGACCTTGGCTTTACTGAGTAAAATTGGCAATGAGGGTAAAATGCAAAATTTCACATTTGAGTATTATAAATCTTTACTATCTCAGTTTTTGACCAACGTGCGTATAACTTAATTTCTCTTCACCACACAAATATATTTGCCACAACACACACACACACACACACACACACACACACACACATATATATATATATATATATATATATATATATATATATATATATATATATATATAATATATGTGTGTGTGTGTGTGTGTGTGTGTGTGTATACAAATATATAATATATGATTTATATACACAAATATACTCCGAGTCCCTTACAACAATACGCGGAAACCGATTAAATAAACGTTCCCAATATACAATACTATTCACGAGAGCTCTACTCCTGAACCTGAATATCTGGCAAATGATACAATGACACCTGTCGCTCTCTGGAAATAGCTGGAGCGCTGGAATGCCTCCGTCAGCGCATTCCCTTCTCATTCCTTCATTCAGCGTCTAACAGTCAGGAAGGCTTAAATTTCAGTTATTTGCTGAAGACGAAAAGAGCAACTGGAAATAATAAAAGATATTGACTGTGTATCAAAAACATTTTAAGTAAAACATATACGAGCCTGAAATATGATCTGATATAAGGCAGGTGAGGTTATGTAATTTGGTTACAGGAAGTACACCCACACACACACACACGCACATATACACACACAAAACACAAGAAAAACTTGTTAATGTATCGAGAAAATACACGAGACTGAAATATAACACAAAATAAGGCAGTTGGGTTACAGCAATTTAATTACATGGAGCCCCCCCTCGCCCCCTTCTCTCTCTCTCTCTCTCTCTCTCTCTCTATCTCTCTCTCTCTCTCTCTCTCTCACAAACTCACAAACACACACATACACAAACACACACACACACATACACAAAGAAACACAAAAGGAAAATCGGAAAATGTATTGAGATGATTCTGAGTACGAAATATACCAGACTTAAATGAAAAAATTAATAAAGCAGGTTAGGTTACAGTACTTCGGCTGCAGGAAGCTCACAAACACACACACACACACACACATATGCACGTAATATACACATACACATACAAACATATTATAATATTATTCGGTCGTATCTAAGCATCTTTATATATATTATATATATATATATATCTATATATATATATATATATATATATATATATATATATATAGATATAGGCTAAAACACTCATAAAAAAAAATAAAAAATATTTATTTTTTTTATTCTTTTTTATTTATATATTATTCGGTCGTATCTAAGCATCTTTATACATATATATTATATCTATATATAGATATATATATATATATATATATATATATATATATATATATATATATATATATATATATAGATAGATAGATATATATATATATAATATATATATATATATAAGTGTGTGTGTATGTGTATGTATGAACGAGTGTGCACAGACAGACATACAAACAAAACCTCTGATTAAAACCTCCTAATTGACATCGGATCACGAGCGAGAATTCTGATGATATGATGGGCGATGATGCTTTCTGCTGCCTGGGTTCTGAAAGATTTTCAGGCGCTGTTATATTATTCAGACGAGAAGTGAATAATGGATTCCGTATCAAATGCATAATGGCGGCCATCGGGAGAGGAAGGAAGGAAGGAAGGAAAGAGGGAAGGAGAGAAGCATTTCGTTTCATAACCAAATGAATTCATAATTGCTTCTGCGAGAGTCAGACAAGCTGCCTTTTATTTTTTTGCTTTTCCACTTGCTGACAGCATAGGCGGAGAGAAACGTTTGATATGTATATATATATATATATATATATATATATATATATATATATATATATATATATATATATATATATATATATATATATATAGTACTCGCATACATATTATAAAATACAACATTTGAAAGAATCGGCTCATCAGCTAATGAAACTTCTTCCCTGGATATCCAATGACGGGACACTCGCTGTTCTGCCTCTACCCTGAGAAAGAGAGAAACGCTAACTGGGTTAGCTCTCTTTGGCGTCGCCTGGAATTGGCTGCAGGTATCGACAATTGAATGGGCGAGCAGTTCCCTTCAGCAATTCACCGAAGCTGCAGCAGCGAACGAATTAAAAGGAAAGTGAAAGAAAAGCTCAAAATGAAAGTCACAAACGGAGCGAGGTCGAGCAAAACAACGCTATGAACACAACGGGAGGGAAAATGGAATTATTCACATGGAATAAACAATGGTGAAACTACAGGGAAACCTCTCTCTCTCTCTCTCTCTCTCTCTCTCTCTCTCTCTCTCTCTCTCTTTTGCGTCAAGAGGTGTGAAAGCGGAAAATGGGAGCGTCAACAATGCCAGAGTCCAGGTGCCCTGGAATTCAGAGTAAATATTGTCGCTGTCCCTTTTTTATTTTGTTTTAGTTTTTGGCACATTTAGTGTCGGCAGAAAAAAAAAAAAACACCGTAAGAAAATGTTTGCCGTAAATGGACGCATGTTTTTTTAACTTTTTATGCTGTGAGAGGGGTTGTGAAACTATACGAAATACTTGTTACACACGCACGCGCACATACGCTACATACACACACACACACACACACGCAAACACACACACACAGACACACACACACACACACACATATATATATATAATATATATATTATATATATATATATATATATATAATTATATATGTGTGTGTGTGTGTGTGTGTGTGTGTGTGTGTCTGTGTCTGTGTGTGTGTTTGCGTGTGTGCATTTAGCATCATACAAAACTCTATCAAAAGGAAAGGAGTATTCAGTTATATCAGATTAAAAAAAAAAATGATTTAACTGCTTTCCAACCCATTTTCGCTTGCTCGGAGAGTAATCCTACAAACTACTTTTGTTGTTGTTGGTGGTGGTCGATGATTGGGGGGGGGGTTGTGGGGGGGGGGGGGGGGATTAAGAAAGCCCTATGGAAAAGTCTAAAAGTGAGATCTCTTTTTTGAGGAACAGTTTATAGCCTTCCCTTCCCTTTTCCATTCTAGAGTTAACTTCGACAGTTTCCGAATACCACTCTGTTCCCGTTCGGATGTTCCTATCAAACCGCTAACACCCCACCCCCACCCTTTACCTTTACCGCGGGAACACTGCCATCCGGTTTTGGACGGGTGTAAATACAGACAGACAGACAGAGACAGACAGACAGACGACAGATTTTAATTGACTCACATGATGCTTGAATGAGTTCGCACGTCGTTGAACACTTAAACTTTTGTTTTTGTATCGCCTTTCCCTGTATCTACTTATCTCTCTCTCTCTCTCTCTCTCTCTCTCTCTCTCTCTCTCTCTCTCTCTCTCTCTCTCTCCCAGGAGGCTGACTTCCCTTTGGAGCCCTCTTGGGTTTGTTTATTATACTGGCAGTCTGTTGACTCTGTCCATAATAAGGGTTTTCAGCTGAAGATTTACAGACAGAAAGAAAAAAGTCTATATATCACACAAATAAGAGAATATCTAAATATGAAAGCAAAATCTGTACCTTCAAACGTTAATGTCATTTCAACACTAACTCTTATAGTGTTCTACCCTCTATCTTATCTACTTTAAAGTGAACTGGCTATGGAAGTTAGAAAAAGTGCAACGAAACCCATCATAGATTAAGGTTTTATATTCCGGATAAGGGTTCGAATCCCGCACGGGCGTCAGAATTTCTTCAATTCTCTCTTCGTTTGGATCTCAGGCTCAGCAGTATCCAAAACATGAAGAAATCGAGAACTTTAGAGGGCATTTTGCTAAGTACAATAACATACAGAAGAAGGTTTTATATCTCAGTTTTTCAAAGTTGAATTACGAAACACTGACTTTATCACTCTTGAAATAAAATACCTCTTGCAGGGCGGCGTATGAATTTTATTGTAATGATAATAATAATAATAATAATAATAATAATAATAATAATAATAATAATAATAATAATAATACTTTCTGAAAACCTATGAACATATTCTCCGCGTTTCAGATTTGAATGACGAAAAATAATTTTCTTACAGGGCACATGAAATTTATGGTAATGTTAGAAATAGAATTTTTTTTTTTTAAACTATGAACACATTCTGTTTTTCACAGTTGAATTATGAAACACTGCCTCTATCACACTTCAAAAAATCATTAGACAATGTGATAAAGGTGATGACCTACAGGAGTGACATTGCTTGGGCTTCAAGTGACAGTAGGGAACTCTAAAATCCTAATAATTAATGTTTATATGCCATGGGAAAATAACAATAATTTTGATCATTACTGCATGATCCTAGGGGAGTTACACAGTATTATTCATGATTCTCCTGCTGATCATATTTGTATAATCGGGGACCTTAATTCTCACCCCACAAAACAATTTTATAATGAACTTACTCGCTTCTGTCAAAATCATGCTCTCCAAATTAACGATGTAATGCTCCTCCCTCCCTCCTCCTACTCATATGTACATAATAGAGCGGACGCTATTACAACCTCCTGGCTGGACCACTGCATCACATCTCCACAACTTCATGATTCTATTATGACCTGCAATATTCGCTATGATCTTGCAACGGGCTACGATCACACCCCATTACAGGTGTCATTCAGTACCCCATCCCTCCCTACCGTGAACCCCTGACTGTTCGCCCACCAGCTACTTTAGGGCGACCACGGAAACCAGGTTGCGGTCAATAGTTCAACCTGCAGACGCCTTACTTTGTACTAACACAAATTGTAGAAATGACCAAAACTAAAAAGCTATCACAGAGAGTAGGGGAAGCAGTCGGAGATGAAGCTATCGCAAGTATGTGGGGCGATCATTTCAACAATATCCTGAATTGCATAAATGATCATGATTCCCAAAGGGATGTAGATAACCTCCTTACTGACAACATTCAATTTCATTTTGCAGACCGTATTACGCCAGGTAACATCAGCGATGCCATAAACAGCCTACCTAATAATAAATCGCTCGGCTGTGATGGTCTTCCTGCAGAGGCCTTCAAATTCTGCCATCCGATAATTTACATTTTGCTAGCTGCCCTATTCAATGCGTGCATAATTCACCAGTTTCTTCCAGACTCCCTATTCTTAGTTCACTTGATACCATTAATCAAAAACAAGCTAAAGGATGCAGCTGACCCTGGCAACTACTGGCCGATTGCAATCACAACGATCGCATCGAAGATACTTGAGTCTGTTCTTCTAGTGAGACTTCTCCCCTTTATACACACCACTGACAACCAGTTCGGGTTTAAAGCAAACCACTCAACCGACACCTGCATCTACATACTGAAAGAATTGCTGAACTACTACCTATCATCAGCCTCTCCTGTTTTCCTTTGTTTTGTAGATGTGAGAAAAGCATTTGACAGAGTAAACTACCTGAAGCTCTTCCTGAAGCTGCATAAAAGGGGCACACCCCTGTATCTAATTGGCATTTTGCATTGCTGGTTCTCCACACAGCAATTCTGTGTCAAATGGGGTAACGCATTATTTTACACCTTCGGCACCCTAAACGGGCTTCGGCAAGGGGGCATTCTCTCTCCATACCTGTTTAATACGTACACAGATGCCTTGAATGCCAAACTGAACTCACTCCCAATCGGATGCACCGTCAATGAAACAACTATAAACAACCTCTGTTACGCCGACGATATGGTTCTGATTTCCCCATCAGTTTAAGGTCTTCAACGACTCATCGACACTTGCCGCCAATATGCAGAGGAATTTGATATAATCTACAACGAAACCAAGACCCAGTGCATGTCGCTGCTCCCGAGATCGCTTAAGCATATTGCAGAACCACAAATTTTCCTCGGAAACCATTGGCTGGAATTTGTGCACGAATTTCCGTATTTGGTCACATTATCACCGACGACCTAAAAGATACGGCAGACATCAAGCAGAGGCGTCGTAAACTATGTGCAGCTGGCAACATGATTGCAAGGAGGTTTGCCTTCTGTCACCGAGACGTGAAACTGCTGCTCTTCCGCTCTTCCGCCACACAGATGTTCATAGAAAACCACCTGGACAATTTAAAAATCATTGTTAGGCGAACAATGTCCAGTCTGGTAACCCGAGTGAGAAACAGCAGCAACTCGCTCATACAATGCATCCTAAGGAGTGAAGCAAGAAGAAGATCTAAGTTGTGGGAAAGATGGGAAAATGAGGCCTTTGTCCCCTAAAGGACTTAATCTCTGTATTGGCAAGATGTCATCTGCAGTTTTTGTCATTATTACATTTATTGC